>NC_062217.1:84005757-84307742 GCF_902686445.1 Sciurus carolinensis | reverse complement strand
CTGGTTTTGGTATCAGGGTGATATTGGCTTCATAGAACGAGTTTGGGAGGGTTCCCTCCTCTTCTATTTCATGGAATACTTTGAGGAGTATTGGAATGAGCTCTTCTTTAAAGGTTTTGTAGAACTCGGCTGAGAACCCATCTGGTCCTGGACTTTTCTTTGTTGGTAGGCTTTTGATGACCTCTTCTATTTCATTGCTTGAAATTGGTTTATTTAAGTTGTGTATGTCCTCCTCGTTCAGTTTAGGTAATTCATATGTCTCTAGAAATTTGTTGATGTCTTCGAGGTTTTCTGTTTTGTTGGAGTATAGATTTTCGAAATAGCTTCTAATTATGTTTTGTATTTCACTCGTGTCTGTTGTGATGTTTCCTTGCTCATTCCGAATTTTAGTAATTTGAGTTTTCTCCCTCTTTCTCTTTGTTAGTGTGGCTAAGAGTTTATCAATTTTATTCATTTTTTCAAAGAGCCAACTATTTATTTTGTTAATTTTTCCAATTGTTTCTTTTGTTTCGATTTCGTTGATTTCGGCTCTGATTTTAACTATTTCCTGTCTTCTACTACTTTTGGTATTGGTCTGCTCTTCTTTTTCTAGCGCTTTGAGCTGTAGTGTTAAGTTGTTTATTTGTTGATTTCTACTTCTTTTTTTGAATGTGCCCCATGAAATAAATCTTCCTCTAAGTACTGCTTTCATAGTGTCCCAGAGATTTTGATATGATGTGTCTTTGTTCTCGTTTACTTCTAAGAATTTTTTTATTTCCCTCCTGATGTCTTCTGTTATCCATTCATCATATAATAGTGTATTATTTAGTCTCCAGGTATTGGAGAAGTTTCTGTTTTTTATTCTGTCATTTATTTCTAATTTCAATCCATTATGATCTGATAGAGTACAAGGTAGTATGTCTATCTTCTTGTATTTGCTAACAGTAGCTTTGTGGCATAAAATATGGTCTATTTTAGAGAAGGATCCATGTGCTGCTGAGAAGAAAGTGTATTCGTTCTTTGTTGGATGGTATATTCTATATATGTCTGTTAAGTCTAAATTGTTGATTGTGTTGTTGAGATCTATAATTTCTTTGTTCAATTTTTGTTTGGACGATCTATCCAGTGGTGAGAGAGGTGTGTTAAAATCGCCTAGTATTATTGTGTTGTGGTCTATTTGATTTCTGGAATTGAGAAGGATTTGTTTGACGTACGTGGATGAGCCAATGTTCGGGGCATAGATATTTATGATTGTTATGTCTTGCTGATTTATGCTTCCCTTAAGCAGCATGTAATGTCCTTCTTTATCCCTTCTGACTAGTTTTGGTTTGAAGTCCACATTATCTGAAATGAGGATGGATACTCCAGCTTTTTTGCTGTGTCCGTGTGCATGGTATGTTTTTCCCCATCCTTTCACCTTTAGTCTGTGGGTGTCTCTTTCTATGAGATGAGTCTCTTGGAGGAAGCATATTGTTGGATTTTTCTTTTTAATCCAACCTGCCAGTTTGTGTCTTTTGATTGATGAATTCAGGCCATTAACATTCAGGGTTATTATTGTGATATGATTTGTATTCCCAGTCAATTGACTCATATTTGTTTTTGACATGATTTGGTTTCTCCTTTATTTGGCTATTCCTTTAGGCTAGTGCCTCCTGTTGCTGATTTGCATCGTTGTTTTTCATCTCTTCCTCATGGAATATTTTGCTGAGAATGTTCTGTAATGCTGTCTTTCTTTTAGTAAATTCCTTTAGCTTTTGTTTATCATGGAAGGATCTTATTTCTTCGTCATATTTGAAGGTAAGTTTTGCTGGGTATAAGATTCTTGGTTGGCATCCGTTTTCTTTCAGGACTTGGTATATGTTGTTCCAGGCCCTTCTAGCTTTTAGGGTCTGGATTGAAAAATCTGCTGATATTCTTATTGGTTTCCCTCTGAATGTAATTTGATTCTTTTCTCTCGTGGCCTTTAAAATTCTGTCTTTATTTTTTATGTTAGTTATTTTCATAATAATGTGCCTTGGTGTTGGTCTGTTGTAATTTTGCATGTTTGGAGTCCTATAAGCCTCTTGTACTTGGTTTTCCATTTCATTCTTCAGATTTGGGAAATTTTCTGTTATTATTTCATTGAATAGATTGTTCATTCCTTTGGTTTGTTTCTCTAAGCCTTCCTGAATCCCAATAATTCTTAAATTTGGCCTCTTCATGATATCCCATAATTCTTGTAGATTCTGTTCATGATTTCTTACCAACTTTTCTGTTTGGCCAACTTTGTTTTCAAGATTAAATAATTTGTCTTCAATGTCTGAGGTTCTGTCTTCCAGGTGTTCTTATCCTATTGGTTATGCTTTCTATGGAGTTTTTCACTTGGTTTATTGTTTCCTTCATTTCAAGTATTTCAGTTTTTTTTTTTTTTTTTTCAGTATCTCTAACTCTTTATTGAAATGATCTCTTGCTTCCCGTATTTGGTCTTTTAATTGTTGATTGGTGCGATCATTTAATGCCTACATTTGCTCTTTCATCTCCTCCTTCAATGCCTGCATTTGCTCTTTCATCTCCTCATTAGCTTCCCTGATCGTTTTAATTATGTACATTCTGAACTCCCTTTCTGACATTTCTTCTGCTGTGCTGTCATTGGGTTTTATTGATGTAATATCTAGGTTTGTTTGGGACATTTTCTTCCCTTGTTTTCTCATATTGGTAAGCTGTCAGTGGGACCCTGAGATATTGCAGTTTTCCGCTATTGGCTTATAGTGTCCTCTACTGGTTCCACGGTTTGTAGCTGGCTCTGTGCGGAAAGGCTCTCACTGTGGGCCTGCACCGTGCAGCTGGCCATGTGGGAGGAGCCCACTGCCGGAGTGTGGAAGGCTACCTTGGGAAGACTCTAGCTGCCTTGCCCGGCTCCGATAAGCCACCTCTATCTGGGCCTGCCACCCGGGCCGAGCTTTACCCAGTGGGTAGACTCACCTGTGGCTCTATTTCAGTCCGAGTCTCTCAATGCCTCCCCTTCTTAACTCCTGGGTTCTGGAGCGACTGGGGGTGCAGTCACCCTCTAGGCCGCCATCTTGGATCGCCCCATGAAGAGAGCCTGCGGCCGGAGTGGGCAGAGCCGCCTGAAGAGGTCTCTGGCTGCTCTGCCCTGATCCCAGAGGCTGCTTGCGGATCGAAGCTCTCCGTTGGTTCGGGGGCTTGTGGCTGGTTCTATGTAGAAAGCCTCTCACTGGGCGGTCTGGTCTGAGAAGCTAGCCTTGAAAGGCACCTCCCACCGCAGGGGTCCAGGTTACTTGGGGAAGTCTCTGGCTGCCCTATCCTGGTCCCTGAAGCTGCTTGCGTGCCGGAGTACGCTGTGCTGCGCTGGCTCCAGGACTTGGAGCTTGTTCTGGTCAGAAAGGCTCTCACTAGCGGGCCCGCTCCGGGAACCTGGAGAAGCTGGCTGTGTGGGCGGGGCCCACCGCCGGAGTGCGTAGGGCTGCCTGTGGATGACTCTAGCTGCCCTGCCCGGTTCCGATAAGCCACCTCTATCTGGGCCTGCCACCCAGGCCGAGCTTTACCCAGTGGGCAGACTCACCTGTGGCTCTATTTCAGTCCGAGTCTCTCAATGCCTCCCCTTCTTAACTCCTGGGTTCTGGAGCGACTGGGGGTGCAGTCTCCCTCTAGGCTGCCATCTTGGATCCTAAATTTTTTTTCATTCCAGACTCTTTATGTGTTTATAATTGTCTATTTCATACATGAAAATTTCATACATGATAAAAATTTCATACATTATAAAATTGCATTATTGCTATATGTATGGTCTGTCTTATCTTTTATATAAAGACATTGCAAATATTTTTGCTTGCCATAATGTAGTAGTTTCTGATTATTATCTTCCTTGCTATTCCCTTTAATTTGTTTTGAGATGTATGTTTTGTTTGTTTACATCTTCTATAATTACGTGCTAAGCCAATTTTGTGTTTTACTTTATTTTTTGGTACTGGGGATTCAACCCAGGGCGTTCAACTGCAGAACCACATCCCCAGACCTTTATATTTTTTATTTTGAGACAAGGTTTCACTAAATTGCTTAGGGCCTCTCTAAAATTACTGAGTGGGCAATCCTCCTGACTGGGCCTCCCAAGTCACTGGGATTACAGGTGCATGCCACCCACCCACCACGCCTGGCACTACCTCGTGTTTTAATTGTATTAATAATCATATAGAAGCATTTCAAAAGCATTCTTAACTAATACATCTTGTCAAAGTTAATAAAACAGGACATTTTGGATTATTTCTGTATAAGAAAACTAAATGAACAGCTTTTTGTTTTCGTATTCTCTTTTCTTCAGTATCTTCAACATCATTTAAAATCTAGAATTTTAGACAAAGCTTATTTCAGTTAAATTATTTTAATTTTTATATTTTCTTTAAGAACAACTAATGATATGTTTTGCACCAACATTTTTCACATTTTATTTAATACAATGGTATTTTCATTCCAAATACTTAGTTATACAACTTGGAGGAAGAAAAGTTTATTTTGGTTCATGGTATCATAGGTCTCAGTCCATAGAGGGCTAGTTTTATTGCTCTGGACCCAAGGTGAGACACAACATCATGGGGAAGGGTGTTGCAGAGGGAAGCTGCTCCCCTCCTGGCAACAAGGAAACAGAGAAGGGGGAAAGGGTCACAGAGAAGATTTGTTCCAGTATACATCCCCAGTCACCCACCTCCTTCAGCTATTACCTTTAATTTGGTTTTGTACACTCACCTGCCTACAGTTATCATCCAGCCAGTCCATTCAAACTAGGATGTACTGCTTAGGTTACAGCTCTCATAATCCAATAATTTTATCTCTGAATATTACTGCATTAACATAGGTGCTTTTGGAGGACATCTCATATCCAAACCACACTAGTTATGAACATTAAACTATTTATACCCCTAGGCTTATACCCAAAGGACTTAAAATCAGCATACTACAGTGACACAGCCACATCAATGTTTATAGCAACTCAACTCATAATAGCTAAGCTATGAAAACTATGCAACCAACTTAGGTGCCCTTCAACAGATGAATGGATAAAGAAAATATGATATATATAAATATATACATATACACACACACACACACACACACACATATATATATATATCACAATAAGAAGAATAGAGTTACTTTAGGTAGAGAGGAGTGAAGGGAGGGGAAGGGGTATGGGGGTAAGAAGGATAGTAGAGTCAAATAGGCATTATTACCTCATGTACATATATGACTGCATGACTAATATGATCCTACAATATGTACAATAAGAAAAATGAGAAAGTATACTCCGTTTATGTATGATTTATCAAAATGCATAAATGCATTCTACTGTCATGTATAACTAATTAGAACAAATTTAAAAATTTAAGGAAATAAAATTATAAAATGTTTATACCATAATCTCTTATTTTGAAATGTGTCTATGGCAAAAGTTGTACATATTTAATTCCACTTTCACTCATAGAATTGTTTAAATGAACCAACTTTACTTTTAAGATCAACTTTAGGTTCATAGCAAAATTGAGTGGAAAATGTTAAGTATTCTCATATATCCCCTCTCCTCATTCATAGCTTTTCCCATTCTCTTGACATTCCCCACCATAGACAATGAAACTTCTTGACACATATTTATTACCCAGAAGCTACAGTTTACATTAGTTTTCACTCTTAGTACTGTACATTCTATGGATTTTGACAAAAGTCCAATGACATGAATCTTCCTTGGTAGTATTGTACAGAATAGTCTTGCTGCCCTAAAGATCCTCTGTGATCTATCAATCCCCTCATCTTGCCTAACACCTGGAAACTACTAATCATTTTACTGTCTCCATAATTGTGTATTTCTCAATCTCTGCATTTCATTCAGTTAGAATCATAGAACATAGACTTTTTCAGATTGACTTCTTTCACTTTATAATATTGATTTTTTTCCACGTCTTTTCTTGGCTTGATAAGTTCATTTCTTTTGAATGTGAAATATTCCATTGCTGGGTATACCAAGTTTATCCATCCATTTATGAAGGATATTTTGGTTATTTTCAGTTTGGGGGAATTAAAAATGAAGCTGCTATCAACTTCAATGTATAGGTTTGTGTGTGGATAAAGGTCTCAATTCACTTTGGTATAAAACATGGAAGATAATTGCTGTATTACATGGTAAGAATATGCTTAGTTTTGTAAGAAATTGCAAAACTCTCTTCCAGAGTGACTGTACCTTTTGCATTCCTGCTAGTGATGAATGAGTGTTCCTGTTGCTCCACGTTTTGATCATTTGCTATCATCAGCATTTTAGATTAGGGTCATTCTAAGAGGCATATAGTGGTATCTTTTAAAATTTGCATTTCAATATAACTTTTATAGTATTCATAAAAGATCATGTAGGGAAAACCTAACACCTTGATAAAACTGAGTCCGTGAACTTGGGGCATCTCTGTTATTATTTAGTTCTTATTTGATGCCATTATTTAGAGTTTCATAGTTTTTTCATATATGGCTTGTATTTATTTGTTTGATTTATACCTATATATTTATTTTGGGAAGTAAAAATATGAATAACATTGTTTCTAATATCAAATTTTATGTGTTCATTTCTGGTATATGGAAAAGTGATTGATTTTGTATATTAACCATATAGACTTTGTAGGCTACATGATAATAAATTTTGATCTAATCATATTATTATGTCCAGGAGCTTTAAATTTTTTTAAAAAATTTTCTACCTAGACAACTGTATTATCTGTGAAAACAAAAACAAAAATATATCTTTTTGATGTTGTATAAATTTTATTTCCTTTTCTTGTCTGATTACATTAGCTACAATTTCTAGTATGATGTTGAAAAGCAGTGGAGAAGGGTGACATCTTTGCCGATCTTAGCGAGCAGGCTTCAGGTTTCTCACCATTAGGTATGATGTTAGGTATAGGCTTATTATATACATTGTTTATCATAAGTTCCCTTTTATTTTTAGCTAGTTAGTTCAGAGCTTGGTTTGGGTGTTGAATTTTGCTGGTTTTTTTTTTTTTTTTTACATCCATTGATATAATCATGCAGTTTTTGTTCTTTAGCCTGTTCATGTTGTGAATTACAGAAATTAATTTTTGAATGCTAAACTACTCCTGTGTATCTGGGATAAATCCTACCTGGTGTGGTGTATAATCGAATCACTGGATTCAGTTTTATGATATTTTGTTTTCACTGCTATTCTACCTTCTGAGAATAGAGAAATGCTGTGATTTATCAAATATTTGGTAAAAACTGACAGTGAGCCATTCTGGTCCTTATGTTTTATATTTTGAAAGTTTATTTATTATTGCTTCAATATCTTTAATAGATGTGTTTATATTAAAGCTGTCTACTTTTTCTTGTGATGCTACTAGATGATTATGTCTTTCAAGAAATTGGTTTATTTCATCTAGTTTATTAAAGTTGTTGATAATATTCATTTGTTATATTTTTCCTATTTATTGGTGATGTCTCCTTTTCATATCTGATATGATATGTAGATTTTGTCTTCTGATTTTTTTCTTAGCCTGGTTAAAGACTTACAAATTGTATTGACTTTTACAAAGAACAAGTTTTTGATTTTTATGATTTTCCCTATTGATTTCTTAATTTCACTTTCATTAATCTCAGTCCTCATTTTTTATCATTTCTTTCATTCTCAATTTAATTTATTATTCTTCCTCTAGTGCATTAATATAGAAGATTATATTATAGAATTTAGATATCTTATTTGCTAATATTTGTACTCAGTGCTTTAAATTTCCCTATAAGCATTTATTTCACTGCATCACACACATTTTTATGTGTTATTTTCATTTTCATGTAGTCCAAAATATTTTAAAATTCACTTCAGATTTCTTCTTGAACCATGTATTTATGTTGGCTGTTGTTTAATCTTCATGTATTTCAAAAATTTTCAGCTGTTGTTCTATTATTGTGTTCTAGAAAATTTCCACTATGACTGAGAGCAGCATATATTTCTGATTTTTAAGATTTAGCATGTGTTTTATGACTTTCTGAATAGTTTACCTTGGTGGATGTTACATATGACCTTGGAAAGAACACATTATCTGTTCTTTTTGGATGACGTTGTCTATAGATGTTAATTATATGTAGTTGATAGATTGTATTGATGAGTTCAATTATGTCTTACTGGTTTTCTACCTGTTGGATCTATATACTTCTGTTTTATTTTTTAAACAAAATTTATCTAAATTTTAAAGGTTGCTAATAAGTCATCTTGTTGATGTTTGAATTTCATAGAAAAATTAGGAAAAGATAAATACCAGTTATTTAATGTCATAAGCTGAAGGATGATATGAAAACCGGGTTCAGAAATTGTCAGATTTGATTTTAAAATATTTATTACTAAGCAGTTATATGACTTCTGCTAAGTCACTTCTACTTTGTCTAAGTTATCTCATCCATAATAAAAGGGCTTAAAACTAATTTAACTTCCCTAAGCATTGTTCTCTGGAAAATGTGATAACATTTAAAAATTTTCAAAGATGGTATAGGATTGGAAATTTTACTACTTGATTATCATGATTACATGATAATCATTAAATTTTAGATTTGGGGGGTTCTAAATCAGAAATTGTTATTCTGGGGACCACCCATGCTCAAGCTGTGGGTATAAATCTGTCCATTTCTAATAGAGAGGTTTAAAATCTCCAATTCTAATGGCCAATTAGCTTACTTTTTGCAGTTTTATTAGTTTTTACCTTATGTTTGGATACTCTGTTTCTACAGGTATACACATTGAGAACTGTTATATCTTCTTCAAGAACTGATCCCTTTATCAATATGAAATGCACCTCTTTACTCTTAATATACTCCATCTGAAATTAATATAATTGTTATTACTATTTTCTTTTGATTAGGATTATCATATTATATCTTTCCCTGATCCTTTATTTTGACCCATGTCTCTTTACATTTAAATTGATTTTCTTTTAGATAACAGGATTGGTTTTTGTCTTTTGATGGACTCTGACAATCTTTTACAATCTTTTACTGTATTTCAATCATTTACTTTAAGTAATCATATAATTAGATCAAAATTACATTGTTACTGTTTTCTATTTTGCTCTTGTTCTTTGTACCTACTTAAGTGTAGAAGACTTAGGTCTACCATTTTTGGTTTTATTTACATTTTGTATAGTCTCATTTTCTACCTCGTATTAACAAAATATTTCAATTTTTCTCCTTTTATCCCTTGTATCACTGTTGTCATTCTGAATATTCAAATAAATAGACCAGTATTACTTTGGTATTCAAATGCATTGTTATCATTTTGAATAAAATGTTATCTGTTTAATAAATTATGAACAAAAACTAAATTTTTCTTTGCCTTTACTTATTCACTCACCAGGGCTCTTCCTTTCTTCATGTAGATCCAAATTTTTGACCTATGTAATTTTCCTACTCTCTGCAGAACTTCTGATAAGTCTTATGAAGCAGGTCTACTGGAAACAAATTCCTTGTCTGGAAATGTCTTTAGTTTTCCTTCACCATTAAAGGATAATTTCAAAAGGTATAAAATTATAGACTGATGTGATTTTTTTCTATCACAACTTAAATATCCCACTTTCTTTCTACTTCCATGGTTTCTTAAGAAGATATTAATGTAATTTATTTTCTGTTCTATGGGTAAGTTGTTTTCCTCTGAATATTTTCCCATGAGTTTTTTTCTTTATCTTTGATTTACTGAAGTTTGAATATGCTACACATAGGCATAATTTCTCTTGGAATATACCTTGAATTGTGTTTGAATTTAATTTGGGGAAATTATTAGTCATTATTGCTGTAATCTTTGCTCAGTTCTCATGTCTTTCTTTTCCTTTTTGTATTTCCATTACCTTTCTTACACTTCCATTACCTGTATATTATATATTTTTTTGTTATCCCCAACTTCCACCTCCCCCCTCACCTTCTCTCATTTCTCTTTTCAGTTTTGGACATTTCTGTTGATATATCCTCAAGGGCAGAGATTCTTTCCTCAGACATGTTCTAGTCACTTATAATCTCAACAAAGGCAATCTTCCTTTCTGTTATAGTACTTTTATCTGTAGCATTTAATTTCTTTTATTCTTAGAATTTCTTTTCTTACATTCTCCACTTGCTCTTATATGCTGCCTACTTTATCATATTTAGCATATTAATCATATTTTTTATTTAATCTTGGCTGATAATTTCCACATTCATGCTGCATCTGACTCTGCTTCTGTTGCTCGTTCAGTCTCTTCAAACTGTCTTTAGCCTTTTAGTATACCTTATCATTTTTTTTTAATTGAAAGATGGCATGATGCACTGGGCAAACTGAACAACCATAAAGGGCCTTTAGTGATGTGGTGGTAATATGTAGGGAGACAGGAACCATTCTGTAGTCTTATGATTATGACTTTTGGTGAGCCTGTGCCCTTCGTCTGTTTCTTCCCACCCACTCACCTACCTTAGGTGGTTCAGAATGCTAGGGAGGTGCTGGGGTTGGATATGCCCCCTCATTAGACCATGATAAAAATCTGAGCGGCTAATTAGGTTCTGAAAAAATAATAAAATAATTACTTCTGAGGGTGGGTATTATTAAGAAGAAGAGAATGACATGAAACATTTTCAAATGTTTCCTTCTCCCCACTGACCTCCCCATTGCTGGAAAAATAAGGGATTTTTCTCTGATACTTACTATAAGAATGTGTTAGAGCTCATGGAGGTAAAACTCACCAAAGTGCAGATAACTTTCTATGTCTTTTTTCCCTGGAGTTCTTATATCTCATACTTCAATTGCAGTTCAGATTTTCCTACCCCAATGCTGGTTCTCACACAGATATCTGATTGTGGGTTTATGCTCCAGTTAAATTGTGAATCCTTCTATTTGCCTCCCTGCTGCCAATTTTTAAAGAAGAAGTTTGCCTTGTGACCTCACTCCTCTGGGGGATTGAAGAACAAATGTTAATTTTTCTGTGTTTTCAGTAATATAAGAACTTCCAACAACAACAACAACAAAAAAGTGCCAGGATCACTTTAAAAGATTAATCAACATCAATTTTTCCAAAAGTCTCCAAAATACAGGAAAAAAGGAATAAACATTTCCTAATTTATTTTATGACTAGTATTACTTTGATATCAAACCCAGAAACAGTTATCACAAGAAAAAAATCCCTACATGTCAATATCCCTTATAAATATAGATGTGGAAATTCACAACAAAGAACTAACAAACTGAATCTAACAATCTTTTAAAAATATTATACAGGCGCCCCTGCCCAGGCCCACTGCCCATGGTCTCCAGTTACACTCAGGCCAAGACCACGGTCTAGCTTCCATGCTGTGGCTGGACATCTACCAACATGTAGGGTCACTTCTGCCCACTATCATGGATTATTCTTGACCTGGAGGCCACCATCCCTTGTGTGGCAGGGCCCTTCTTGGGACACTACTTTATCAAGTTCCTCTCAGGCATCAGGCTACTGATGACAGGAAGTTTGAATAAGATAGTTTTAACGTAGAATTTTTTAATTAGTAGCATTATTACTATTATTCCTACTGTTATTCCTACTTTTCTTTTTTTATTATTCTTTTTCTTACCTCCCCTATTTTCCTCTTATCTATCTGTTTTCTTAGAGACTCTTTCTCCCTTTTCTTATGCTAACAATCAATTTCTTTGTTTCCACTTTCATTATTCCAATGATGTATTACCTCTACAGACTCACTTCTTGTCTCATTAACATTACATCATACACCTCCCCCTCCTCTTTGTCCACCATTAGGAGTTGTGACTCTTATTGCAAACCTATTGTTTATGCTGTAGATAATAATCAAACACATCATCTCTGTTGATTAAGACAATACTGTTAATATCTTAATAGGGACTATTTGGGTTAAGGATGCATATTGTTTGTATTGTGTGCTGCTAATACTGATCTCCCACTTTAAGGTGAGGTATTGGAAACCTGCAGAGACACTATAAGTCTATGTGGGGAAATAGTAATACCTTCGATTCACACTGCTAAAGGGGAAGATATATGAATAACATGAAAAAACAAGGGAAGAAAGTGTCCCAAACATACCTAGATGCTATATCAATAGAATCCAATGACAGCATGGTAGAAGAATTGTCAGAAAAAGAGTTCAGAATGTACATAATTAAAATGATCTGAGAAGCAAAGGATAAGAGAGCAAATGTAGGCAATGAATGATCATACCAATAAACAGTTAAAAGAGCAAGTGCAGGAAGCAAAAGATCATTTCAATAAAGAGATATTCTGAAACAAACAAACAGATCCTTAAAATGAAGGAAAAAATAAACCAAGTTAAAAATTCAATAGAAACATCACCAACAGACTAGATCACTTGGGAGACAGAACCTCAGACAATGAAGACAAAATATTTAACCTTGTAAATAAAGTTGACCAAACTGAGAAGATGGTAAGAAATCATGAACAGAATCCCCAAGAACTATGGGATATCATGAAAAGCCCAAATTTAAGAATTATTGGGATTGAGAAAGGCATAGAGATAAAAACCAATGGAATGAATAATCTATTCAATGAAATAATATCAGAAAATTTCCTGAATCTGAAGAATGAAATGGAAAATCAAATACAAGAGGTTTACCAGGACATCAAATGTACAAAATGAAAACATTTCCACATCAAGGCACATTATAATGAAAATACATAATGTATAAAATAAATATAGATTTTAAAGGATGGAAGAGAAAAGCATCAGATTACATATAGGGAAAACCCAATACAGATATCAGCAGATTTTTCAGCCCCAACCATAAAGCTAGAAGGGCCTGGTACAACATATTTCAAGCTCTAAAAGAACATGGATGCCAACCAAAAATATTATACCCACCAAAACTAATCTTCAGATTTGAGGATAAAATAAAACCCTTCCATGATAAACAAAACTTAAAAGATTTACAAATAGAAAGCCTGCACTAAAGAACCTCCTCAGCAAAATATTCCACGAGGAAGAAATGAAAAACAACAATGTAAGTCAGCAAAGGGAGGAACTATCCTAAAGGAAAAGTCAATAAAAGGAGAAACAAAGTCAAGTTTAAAATAAAAATAACCCAAAATGACTGAGAATACAATTCATATCTCAATAATAACCCTGAATGTTAATAGCCTAAACTCATCAATCAAAAGAAATAGACTGGCAGATTGGATTAAAAAGAAAGACCCAACAATATGCTGCTTTCAAGAGACTTATCTCAAAAAAAAAGATAGATACCAACAGACTAAAGGTGAAAGGATGGGAAAAAACATACCACACATATGGTCTCAGTAAAAATGTGGGGGTTTCCATCCTCATATCAGAAAAAGTGAACTTCAAGTCAAAGTTAGTTAGAAGGGATAAAGGACATTTCATACTACTTAAGGGAAGCATAAATCAGCAAGACATAACAATCACAAATATTTATACCCCAAACAATGGCTCATCCATGTACATCAGAAAAATCCTTCTCAATTAAAGGAGCAAATAGAACACAACACAATAATACTAGGTGACTTTAACACACTTCTATCACCATTGGATAGATCTTCCAAACAAATATTGAACAAAGAAACCATAGAACTCAATAACACAATCAATAATTTAGACTTAACTGGCATATGTAGAATACTCCATCCATCAACTAGCAAATACACTTTCTTCTCAGCAGCACATGGATCATTCTCTAAAATAGACCATATGTTATGCCACAAAGCAGCCCTTAGTAAATACAAAGAAATAGAGATACTACCTTGTATTCTATCAGATCATAATGGAATGAAATTAGAAATCAATGATAAAATAAAAAACAAAAACTACTCCAACACCTGGAGACTAAATAATACACTATTGAATGATGCATGGAGGCAGAGGACATCAGGGAGGAGATAAAAAAAAATCTTAGAGGTAAATGAGAACAAGGACACAACATATCAAAATTTCTGGGATTCTATGAAAGCAGTACTAAGAGGAAAATTCATTGTGTGGAGTGCATCCAATAAAGGAAGAAAAAGTCAACAAATAACCTAACATTACAGCTCAAAACTCTAGAAAAAGAAAAACAGATAAACACCAAAAATAGTAGAAACCAGGAAATAATTAAAATCAGAGCTGAAATCGATGAAATTGAAACAAAAGAAACAATTCAAAAAACTGATAAAACAAAAAGTTTGTTCTTTGAAAAAAAAAAAACAAAATAGATAAACCCTTAGCCACACTAATGAAGAGAAGAGAGAAAACTAAAATTACTAAAATTTGTGATGAAAAAAGGAAATATCTGACAGACATTATTAAAATGCAAAACATAATTAGAAGCTATTTTGAAAATCTATACTCCAATATTATTAAAATCTTGAAGACATCAACAGGTTTCTAGAGACATATGAATTATCTAAACTGAACAAGGAGGACATACACAATTTAAATAGATCAATTTCAAGTAATGAAATAGAAGGAGTTATAAAGCCTACCAACAAAGAAAAGTCTGGGACCAGATGGGTTCTCAGCCAAGTTCTACAAAACCTTTAAAGAAGAGCTCATTCCAATACTTCTCAAAGTATTCCATGAAATAGAAGAGGAGGGAACCCTCCCAAACTCATTCTATGAAGCCAATATCACCCTGATACCTAAACCAGAAAGAGACACATTGAGAAAAGAAAATTTCAGACCAATATCCCTAATGAAACTAGATACAAAAATTCTCAACAAAATTTTAGCAAATCCCATACAAAAACATATTAAAAAGATAGTGTACCACGATCAAGTGGGTTTTATCCCAGGGATGCAAGGTTGGTTCAACATCAGGAAATCAATAAATGTAATTCACCGTATCAACAGACTTAAAGTCAAGAATCACATGATTATTTCAATAGATGCAGAGAAAGCATTTGGTAAAATACGACACCTCTTCATGCTCAAAATATTAGAAAAAATAGGGATAGTAGGAATATTCTTCAACATTGTAAAGGCTATCTATGCTAAGCCCACAGCCAATACCATTCTAAATGGTGAAGAACTGAAAGCATTCCCCCTAAAAACGGGAACATGGCAGGGATGTCCTCCTTCTCCACTTCTATTCAACATTGTCCTTGAAACTCTAGCCAGAACATTTAGACAGACCAAAGAATTTAAAGGGATACGAATAGGAAAAGAAGAACTCAAACTATCCCTATTTGCTGATGACATGATTCTATATTTAGAGGTGTCGAAAAACTCCACCAGGAAACTTCTAGAACTCATAAACGGATTCAGTAAAGTAGCAGGATCTAAAATCAATGCTCATAAATCTCATGCATTTTTATTCATAAGTGATGAATCCTCAGAAAGACAATTTAGGAAAACTACTGCACTCACAATAGCCTCATAAAAAAAAAAATACTTGGGAATATAACAAAAGAGATGAAAGACCTCTACAACAAGAACTACAGAACACTAAAGAAAGAAATTAAAGAAAACATTAGAATATGGAAAGATCTCCCATGTTCTTGGATAGTCAGAATTAATATTTTCAGAATGACCATACTACCAAAAGTGCTATACAAATTCAAGGCAATTCCAATTAAAATCCCAATGACATACCTCATAGAAATAGAGCAAGAAATCATGAAATTCATTTGGAAAATTAAGAGACCCAAAATAGCTAAAGTAATCCTTAGCAGGAAGAGCAAAGCAAGGGTATCACAATACCAGACCTTCAACTATACTACAGAGCAATAGTAACAAAAATGGCATGGTATTGGCATCAAAATAGACAGGTAGATCAATGGTACAGAATAGAGGACACAGAAACAAACCCACATAAATACAATTTTCTCATACTAGAGAAAGGTGCCAAAAAATACAATGGAGAAAAGATAGCCTCTTCAACAAATGGTGCTGGGAAAACTGTAAATCCATATGCAGCAATATGAAACTAAACCCCTATCTCTCACCCTGCACAAAACTCAACTCAAAATGGATCAAGGACCTTAAAATTAGACCAGTGATCCTGCACCTTATAGAAGAAAAAGTAGTTCCAAATCTTCATAATGTCAGCTTAGGACCAGACTTCCTTAACATGACTCCCAAAGCACAAGAAATAAATGCAGTAATCAATAATTGGGATAGATTCAAACTAAAAAACTTTTTCTCAGTAAAGGAAACAATCAACAATGTGAACAGAGAGTCTACAGAGTGTGAGAAAATATTTTCCACACGCACTTCAGGTAGAGCACTAATTTCCAGAATCTATAAAGAACTCAAAAAACTTTACACCAAGAATACAAATAACCCAATCAATAAATGGGCTAAGGAAATGAGCAAACACTCACAGAAGATCTATAAGCAATCACAGATATATAAAAAAAGTTCAACATCTCAAGTAATAAGAGAAATGCAAATCAAAACTACGCTAAGGTTTCATCTCACCCCAATTAGAATGGCTATTATCAAGAATACAAGCATCAATAGGTGTTGGCGAGGTTGTGGGGAAAAAGGTACAGTCATACATTGCTGGTGGGTTTGCAAATTGGTATAGCCATTCCGGAAATCAGTATGAAGTTTCCTTAGAAAACTTGGAATGGAACCACCATTTGACCCAGCTATCCCACTCATTGGCCTATACCTAAAGGACTTAAAACCAGCATACTACAGTGATGCAGCAACATCAATGTTCATAGCTGCTCAATTCACAATAGCTAGATTGTTGAAATAACCTAGATGCCTTCAATAGATGAATGGATAAAGTTTCTTAACTATGGTATATATACACAAAATGAAATATTATTCAGTCATAAAGGAGAATAAAATTATGGCATTTGCAGGTAAATGGATCGAGTTAGAGAATAACATGCTAAGAGAAATAAGCCAATCTCCCCAAACCAAAGACTGAATGATTACTTTGATAAGTGGATTATGATACATATCTGGGAGGGAGAGACAAGAATGGAGGAAGGCTGGATTGTATAGAGGGGAATGAGGGGTGGGGAGGGTGCAGGGAGAAGGAAAAATAGTAGAATGAGACAAACATCATTACCCTATTTATATGTATGATTACACAAATGATGTGACTCTACTTCATATACAACCAGAGAAATGAAAGTTGTACCCCATTTGTGTACAATGAATCAAAATAATAAAAGCAATAAAGTAAAATGAAACCCTAAAAAACAAAATAAAAGATCTGCTACTTATAAGTATCTCAAAAAATATTTACAGTATGATCAAGTGGGATTTATCCTGAGTATTCAAGCATTTGTCTAAGAAAATAAAAATTTAATAGAAAAATGGAAATAATTCACAAGGTCATCTTAGTTAATGCATGGACAGAATTGAATGAAGTCTAATAATCTTTCATGATTTAGAAAAATCAGTCAGAAAACTAGGAATGGGGTATACTCAATCTGATAGAGTACTTTTACATAAAACTTAAAACAAATATACTCTAATTAAAGACTGAAAATATTCCAAGATCAGAAAGAAAAAAGAAGACAAGAATATCACTTTTGCATCTGCTATTACTGAAAGTGTTACTTATAGTAACTAGGCAAGAAAAAAAAGAAAGAAAGAAAGAAAGAATGAAAGGAAGAATGAAAGAAAGAATGAAAGAAAGAAAGAAAGAAAGAAAGAAAGAAAGAAAGAAAGAAAGAAAGAAAGCCTTTCCAAATTGGAAAGGAAGACAGAAACTACATTTATTCACAGATAATTCTGTATATAGAAAGTTCCAAACAGGAAAGAAATAAACATGACTAGGTCTAATAAAAGTTGGGTTGTTTTTCTAAAAGTTAAACATAGAACTACCTTAAAACCCACCAATTTCACAACTAAGTATATACTCAAATAATTGAATACATATACTTAAATAATTATTTATACATTAATGTTTACAACTTTACTATTCATAATAGCTAAATTGAGGAAAATATACAAATGTCCACCAGTGAATTAATGGTTAAGCAAATTATGAAATATTATGCAGTGGAATATTATTTAGCCATAAGAAAGAATGAAGAACTTAAACATAATACTACATGAACAAAACTAGAAAATATACTAAATCTGAAAAGGCAAACACAAGATGTCATATATTTTATGATTCTATTTATATGAAATATTCAGAATAGGTAAAGCCATAGAACTGAAAGTAGATTGGTGGTTCCCAGGGAGAAGGAGGATTAGGGACTAGCTGCTTAATAGGCAGGAAATTTTATGTTGGGCGTGATGAATATGTTTTGGAACTATATAGGTAATATTTAGTAATAGGTAGTATTTGTATAGCACTGTAAATGTACTACATGTAACTGAAATGTTCAGTTTAAAATGGTTAATTGTACACTAATTTTACCTCATTAAAATTAATTTTAAAAATGTATGTGCTCTGGAAGAGTAAAGAATACGACTGAACATTATTCTTTCAATAGATTTGCCATGGATGGAAGCAGAAAGGCAAATGATAATTAAAGGAAGGCATATCAGCCCAAGAAAGGATTGTTTTGACAAGAATGGCTAGTCTCAGATGTGTTAATATTTTCAAGGATGAAAGTCCACTAAGTACAATAGCTAATGTCCATGAAATTTTAATGTGTCCCAATTGGTGCACCAAGCAGAAGGCAAGACAGTGTAATGGCTGAGAGCATAGATAGAGGGTCCAGACTGCCAGGGTTAGAATCCCAGGTCCACCACTTACTGGCTACCTTCCTCATCTGGGACTATTGTGAAGGGAATTCATTACATATGAAGTCTTGAGAGCAATGCCTATTACTTATTGTCCTACACATATTTTACATTGAGTGGTTTTTTTTTTCTCATTTAATTCTCAGAAGAAACTTACAAAGAAATTATTAGGATTATCCCCATTTTATAGGTTAAGTTTAAAGAGTTTGCCTGGATATCTCTATGCCTGATGCTGGAGACTCAGGGACCATATCCTTAAGTTCTGGTCTTGATTTGGTCTCTTGTTTTTCACATTTTAATTTCCTTTTTCTTTTTCTACATTAGCACTTACCACAGTCATAATTATATATTTCCATAACCAAAATAACTTGGTTTCCATGCTATAACACTGATCCCTCGCAGTCCTAAATGTTATAATATGCAAAGGAGATTTCCAATTCTAAAAGAAGTAAGACCTATTATATTGTCATATAGAGAGAAAAGAAAGGTAGAATAAATTTCCCATTGCAACTAGGTTAAATGAAGGGATAATGACTTAGCAGAATTGATTACAGCAGAGACAATAAATATAATGAGTCTCAGTATGACCTAAACTAATTAGGGACTGAAGCAATGTCTGAAAGTGCTGCAAACTCCCAATAGTCACTGCATGTCTTAGTCCATTTTCTGTCACCGTAACTGAATACCTAAGACTAATTTATAATGAAGATAAGTTTATTCAGTTTATAGTTCCAAAGGTTGGGAGTTCAAAAAATGGGTACCTATATATGTTGAGGTCCTTCTTATTGGCAAAATTCTGTAGACAACCAAGGTGGTTCAGGGCATCACATGCCAAGACAGACTCTCCACTCTATCTTCTTATAAAGCCACAGTTCAGTTGAATTAAGATCCTACCCTCATGACCTCATGTAAGTTTAATTTCTTCCCAAAGGTCTTACCTTCGAACACTGTATATGAATTTAGTTTAAGTTTCTGCCCTCTTAATACCTCACAGTAGGAATTAAATTTCAACATGAGTTTTGGTGGAGATATTCAGACTAAAGTATTTTGCCCAGATCTCCCAAATTTATGTGCTTTTCACATACAAAACATGTAAATTCCGTTCCAATAGCCTAATTCCAGCATCAACTCAGATATCCAGAGTCTCATCTGAGACTCAAAAGAAAACTCCTTCTAGTGGTGAGCCTGTAAAATTAAAAGAAGCTATCTAGCTTGGAACAGGCATAGGGTATACATTACTTGATGAAAACCTCCCAGTGGCAATATGAACCCAAGAAATAAAGCTCCTACTAAGCCAGCCTGATGAAAACACAGCACACACTTTTGGACAGGGGACACTGAACAAGAGGAGGGAAGGAGAGTTATAGGACAGAAATTCTACTCATCTGTGGCAATAGAAACATTATGTATCATATTCCCATATCATTTTCAATTTTCCAACAATCTCAATGCTCAAAATTTCATGTAACTTTTTCTTATTACACATTCATTTTTTTTTGTCTATTCATTGATCTCACAGATTCAATTTGAGGAATTTCTTCATGAATTTTGAGAAGATTAGGGCCCCTACAAGTTAGGGTGAACCAGTTGTTCATGTCAACAAACATTTTTTTGAGAAACTATTGTTCCTGCCACACACAAAGGATACATAGATGAAAAAGAAACATCCTCTGTCCTTGAGGAATTTAAACACTAAGTTTCAAATTATTCTGAATGTTTTCAAAATAACACTACATCCTATAGTGATAGTGATTTGATTACCAGGTCCTGAAAATGCAGTATTTGTCTTCTTCCTCTCCCATCTGTGGAAATGGCTCAACCAGGATGTCCTTGAGTTCCTCGAGGAGGAGAAACCTACTGAATCCTGAGAGAATTTGAAAGAGCATGACAGCTTGGGAAAGCTCTATGAGTTCTCTCTTCCTGGACCATACTAGCTGGAGATGAAGGCCCTGGCACCTGAGCTTATTCAAGTACAGTACTAACTGAAGGAAAAGGAGTTTTTTTCAGAACGTGAAGTCTCCCAGTTTCACATTTATGCTTAGTTTCATTATCTCTATCTGTCTTTGGGTCATTAAGTCAATGATAAATTCCCATGAGTCAACAAAACTTACTAAACTTACTAAAAATCTCTTTGAACATAATCCTTTTAACCTGAATTTTCTATTACACTTGCCATTATAGTAGATAAAAGCATACATAATTTTCTTTGGTGCATTGTAATTTTGCAAAATAGTGGAATTTGTTGTTATATATTTATGCATGCACATAGCACCTCCCCTTTTAATTTAATTGTATAATAGCTTGTCTTAAAATTTCATGTGCTATGTATATCTTGATTATTTAAGTTTACAGAGATAACTACAGGGTATTGAATAATCCATATCTTTTGGCAGGTATTTTATTCAGGGTGTTCTGAAAAAAAATATGAATAAGATAAGATGGGAAAGAATAAGAGAGAAATGAACCAGAAAGCTGAATTTATTTTTCTTAATTCAGTTAACTGGTCTTCTGCTGCTGCATAGTAGGTTTTTGTTTTTAAATTTGAAGTACATAAACTTAGGGGATAAGGTTATATAGTTAGACACATTTTGAAATGGAAAACTATTTTCATGGTCAACACATTTCAGTAAGGCAAACATTCTAATTTGATTTGTTAGAAATGATTAGTAAAAGACATCATCCTTTCTATGCAGATGGGCTGCATGCTAATCATTTGCCTAGCCTGCTGGCTCTGTGCTAACAGGTTAGCTGCTTCTACACCCTGGGGAGTGTTTGCATGTTGACTCCATTCATTCCCACTTCCTCAGATCTCTAGGTTAGCATTCCATTTACATTTCAAAGCTGTTCCTTTCCTAGAGGAAGCACTTAAACCGTTCACTGGTCTGGTAAATGATTCATTTATATCTTTGAGTTCTTGGTGCCTTCAATTTCCTCTCTTGTCTCTCCCACTTGTTATACTTAACTTCTCTGGAAATATGTGCCCCAATATTGAAGCCCTGGAGCAGAATCTTACAGTTCCCCCTATTTTCATTATCAGAGTTTATTGAAGAAAGAGGTTTTTTCACAGGCATCAGAGGGTGAAAGGAAATGTAGGCACCACTTTCTTTATCTGAGAACAGCTGAGTGTGGCAACTCCTCTTTAACAGAAATTTTCTTTCATTTTCCCCCTGTCAGACTAACCTCCGATGTCCCTATTATCATTTATCAACATTATTCACTCATTCCATTCAAGTCTCACTTCAAGGCAGTTAGTAACACTGCCTCCCCCATTGCCTATAATTTTTAATTGGTTCAAATACTTTTCTGTTTTTTAAAGCAGCTTAAATTACAAATATCACATTCAGAAGATTATTAAAATATTTTATATAAGTTATTGAGGGTACTAGTGGAAAAACCTTAAACCTTTGTGAAGATGATTCACTTATTGATATAGATGTAGTTATCTGGGAATCTCACTTGTAGTTCATTTTAATAATTGTGTTGTGCTGAGGTTGTGCTACACAATTAAGAGAACACTTAAATAGAGCAGTTATTATAGCAATCCTGGTTCCTTTAATTGAAATGAAGGAATTGGGTATTTGCTGCTCAGCTTCTTTCATGTTCTACTTCGAAGGAAACTTGTCTTGAGAATATGATCCACTATATGTCTATCTTCTGTCTTACTTAGGTAGCTGTCCACCCACATATAAGAACTAGCAAAGGTGGGTGGGCAATTCTATTCAATTCTGGAGTTTAGTTAGCATGCTTGTTTGGCTTTCACACTGAGCTATATGTTCTGACTTAGCTGCCATACAATTCTCCTTCTATATAATGGATGTAGGGGTGGGAGAAGAATGGAGAAACTTCAGATTACATAGAGGGAAATGAGAGGGTGGAGGGGGCAGGGGTATGAAAGATGGTGGAATGAGACAGACATCATTACCCTACACACGTATATGATTACACAAATGATATGAATCTACATCGTGCACAACCATAGAAACGAAAAGTTGTACCCCATTTGTGTACAATGAACCAAAATGCAAAATGCAGTCTGTAAAAATAAAAAAAAAAATAATTAAAAAAAATTCATTACTTAGGTCAGGAAAAGGATTGCTTTCAGAGGGCCTCTTATTATATTAGGGATCTCTTAGGTTAGGGCTGTCTCCAAAAGACCCTTATTTTTACCAAGGAAAAACTTAAATAAACTCTCAAGTTGTACATATTTTTAGTTGATTTCAAATATTCAACAATTTTGGAGGTCATGCAGTTGAGCAATATGTTATTATTCTCCCACTAGCATTGTCGATGACCACTCTGACTGAAGGGCTAAACTAGTCTATGAAAAGTTGCATTTCACTCTCTTGTCTGGCAAGAATTGCTTTTCCATTGCCTTCCCCTATTCTCCAGGGGATAGTTACCTTTCAGTCTCTTCCCCTATTCTCAAATGAAGGACATTTTTTGTACCATAATGATTAAATGCAGGCTTAGACATTCCTGGAAAAAGGAACTCTAATTACATGAACCCTAAGACTTTCTACTCTGTAACTTTCCTTTAGATTTATAGAACCCAGAACTTCCAGTGACCTACAGATAACAGCTACCTGTGTATCAAAAAAGCAGGCACCCACCTATCTGATATGCCTCCTCCAACATTCCTTTTAAAGCCTTGCTTGTACCTGCAACTCCTAAGCAAGATGGTCTTTGTTGGTGATATTCTCCATATCTTTTTGTTGCTAATTTTCCAAATAAATCCTTCTGTTTATCTGAACATCTTGATCTTGAGTCAATGGTCTTTTTGAGCGGAGAGCAACAAAAGTGGGTTCACTAACACTTGAAAATTCTTATCTGAACCCACTATGTTTTGCTCAGGTGGGGAAAATTAAGGCTGTTTAGTTCTTACTCACCTGTGGCATTGAGATAAACATACATTACAAATGGGGCATCTTTCCCTCAATAGTAATGGCAATGAAATAGTCTCTAGTGGATTCACCAATTCAACAATATTCTTGGGGCAACCTCTGTAATCCAGGCACAATTCAAAGAATCAGGCTTTGGGGAAAAGTTGTAAATGAGAGAGATTCAAGCTGTTTTATCATGGGAAATGTAGATATTAAGTAAATCATTTCTATCAAAACATATGCTATACAAAAATGTATCTGGCCTCAATTTAAAAAGTCTTTACCTATGTAGGAATAGTGTAAGAAAAATTCAGTGATAAGGAAAATGTAGCATATGCAAATATCTGGACTAAAAACTTAAAATGATTGCTAGCCATATTTGGCTATTTATATGAACTAAAACTGAATAAAATTCAGTTTTGAAGTTTTACCTTTCATGTGCTTAATAGCCACATATGACTAATGTTTATCATATTAGGCACCAAAGATACACGATATTTCCATAATCACAAAAAGTTCAATTAGACAACTCTAGGTCTTATAAAAATCAGGTCCAAGAGCTGAATTCCATTACATGACATCATTTTTGACACTCCATCCCAAGTTCTGAGAAGTCAGTCTTCAAAGTTTTGTTTTTCTGGTTTATTCTTAGACATTGTTAGTGAATATTTACACTATTTGAAACCACCTCGTATCTAGTAATCTGTATCTATACACTTTTTAAATTTTGGAGTTGACCATTTTAGTGTTTGAAAAATGTATTATAAAATTATGGTTTGATTCTATGAATTTAATGATTCTATGAATTTATTTCAAGTTACATAAGATATTTAATTATTTATTTAAATATTTAAATATTTAAATATTTATTGACTCATTCTATATTCCAGGCACTATTTTGGTGGTAAGGTCACAAAATAACCAAAGGATCAATATTACTATTTTTGAAGAGCTTACATTTTAAAAGAGGGAGACAATCAATAAATAAAATCAATATAGCTCATATGATAAACTGATATGAAAAACAATGAAGTAGCACTAAGGAATGAAGAATAGAAGGATAAATGTTTAAATGCTATTCTGTTATGTTTTTATTGATGAACTAAACCCTTTATTATTACAAAATGTTCAAGTTTATCTCAGGTAAAAGTCCTTATGATGGAATCTGCTTTATTTAGAGTTGATTCATGCACTTCAGCCTTTATTTTATATTTATTTCTAAACTTCCAACATGTATATTCATATTCATAGTGTCTTTCCTGTAGCTAGCATATGGCAAGGTCTTATTTAGTCTTTCTAAAGACTTACAATCTCTTTTAATTGACACATTTGTTCCATTTACATTAATATAATTATTTATGTAGTTTAAGATTGTCACTTGCTATTTGTTTCCTGTTTGTCCTATGTGCATTTTGTTCACTTACCTCTAATTGTTCTCTATTTTGGATTAAGTATTTTTAGTATTCTCTTTTTATCATGCTTATTGTTTTATTAGTTATACCAGTTTAATTTTTTAGTGATTGCTCTAGGATTTATAATATCTTTAAATTATCATTGTCTACTTTCACATAATATTAACCACCATATATAATACATGAAACTTATAATAATCTTTTCCCCCTTGCTTTCTTTGTGTTGCTGTCATTATCATACATTTTTCTCCTACACATGGAATAAATTTTATCCTGTGGAATTACTGTATTTGCTTCAAATAGTTATCTTTTATAAGATTTTTAGGTAAGGAAAAAGTTTTTGTTATTATTTCTATTTACCATTTCTGGCATTCTGTTGTTTAGATATGAGTATTTTTTATTTTATTTTTTTTCTTTTAGGAGTGAGTTACCAAGCATTGAACTCAGGGGTACTCAACCACTGAGCCACATCCCCAGCCCTATTTTGTATTTTATTTAGAGACAGGGGCTCACTGAGTTGCTTAGTGCCTTGCTGTTGCTGAGGCTGGCTTTGAACTCACAATCCTTCTGCCTCAGTCTCCTGAGCCTCTGGGCTTACAGGCATGAGCCACCATGCCCACCTAGATATGAATCTTCTTTAACATTTCATATAATACTAGTTCTCTGGATCAAAATTATCTCATAGTTTTCTATCACAAAATGTTTTTACATTACTTACAGTTTGGAAGACAGAGGAATTTAGAATGACAATTTTTTTTTTTTTAATAACTTGAAGATACACAATTGTCTTTTGGGTTTCAGTGTTTCTGATGAGAAGGCAATAGTTGTTCTTTGATATGTAGTATGTGTTCTGTACTTTCAGAAAAAAAGATTTTAAATTTGTCTTTAAGAAGTTTCATTATGATGTTTCTTGTTTTATTTGTATTTTATAAAATCACTTTGGAGAATTGTTGATATCTTATTCTTGGATTTGTTGATTTATGTATTTTAATTCATACTTCAAAGGGTTTGGGCAATTCTTACAAATACTCCAACCTACAACCCAATATCTCTAATATCTCTGCTTTCTTCTCCTGAGACTGAAAGTGCATGGATGTAAGATTTCCTGATACAGGTCCTTGGTCGGGGGAGGGAGGCTATCTATTGTGTCATTGTGATGTATTAGCATTATTATAATATTTCCTTACTTTCTGGTTTAACAAATATCCTGGTAATCTGACACCTTCCTTTCATAGCCTTGATATACCTATTTGAAATATGACTGAAAATAATAATAAGTCACTGCACATAAAACTGTGATTCTTAGAGAAGAGGTTGGAGTTGACAACATAATTTTGGAAGTTGCTAATATAGAGACGCTGTAAAAAGTTGTGCAACTAGATGACATCACTGTGTCTTAGAATATGGATAGAAAAGGGAGTCCAAGCTAGAAATCTGGGACTCTCCATTTAGAGATGATATAAAACCACTATATGTTTTATCCATTTAAAAGAGGATCTGATTTGGTCTTATATTCTTATTATTAACCAAATTTTCAAAACAGCAAACTAGGGCTGGAGTAGAAATTTTCCATTTTTTATAATCTGACCTAGTGAGAAACAAATTTTGTTATAAAAGTATATAACTTGCTTTTATATATTGTACCCTGTAAACTTTCTGTACTCACTAATTTTTAAAGATTGTGTGTGTGTATTTCTATAGTTATATATAAATATATATGAACATGTTATCTCTTCATAGTTTTACTTCTTTCTTTCTGATCTGGAATAAATAATTTTAATTATAAAAAGGGATTGGATTTCACCAATTTTTTCTGCATCTGTTGAAACGTTAATGTGTTCTCCTTTATTTTATTTAGAGTATTATATTTATAGATTTTCTTTTATTGAACCATCCTTGCATACATGGAAAAAAATCTCACCTTCTTATTGTATATAATACATATTGTATCTTTTTGGACTCACTTTATTAGAATTTTTTGGAGGTTTTTCTTTGGGTGTGTGTAAATTCTTAAGTGACATTGGTCTATGGTGTTTGTGTGTGTGTGTGTGTTTTCTGATTTGTGTATCAGGGCAATACTGTTCTTAATTAGTCATGAAAGTTACTCTTCTTCTATTTTTGAAAATAAGACTTTAAGGAAGGGTTGATTATAGTTGTACTCGCTTTCTAGAGTTACCATAATTCAGATATGAATCTCTTTATATTTTCTCTACTTTGAGTCCTTAAACTTTTTAGATTTGCAGGTTAATGTTTTAACCAAATCTGAGAAATTTGGAGACATTATTTCACTAAATATTCTTACCCCTCCTTTTATCTCCTGAAACCCCTATTATTCATATGTTGGTAAACTTGATGGTATGTGACAAATTTTGGGAACTCTGTTCTAATTTTGTCTTCAGGGTGGATAATTTTAACTGACCAATCTACAAGTTTATAGTTTTCTGCCAACTCCAATCTGCTATTGAATCTCGTGTGTGTGTATGTGTGTGTGTATGTGTGTGTGTGTGTGTGTGTGTGTGTATGTGTGTTGTCTGATTCTTAATGGAATAGGAAAGAAATATCCATGGCAGTTATAATCCTCATTTCTATAACTGGTCATGTGGCCATAGTTGGTATTTATGACTACCTTCTTCTACTTCCCGTTCTGTATTCCCTCTACCTTCAGCAAGCACCTCAGCAGGTCTTGGCTCTTTACCTGGAGGTATGACACCTTCATTCCTGAAGTGTCTGAAACATTTGTTATCTTGCCTTGATTGTGTTGTTGTAGTTTCCCATTGACCTTAATAACAGGACAGGGTAATGCCAAGAGATGTCCTAAGGGATCTCCTGCACTCCAGGAGTACGCTTCTTTACCTCCATTGTGGAGTAACAGTCCTATGTCCCCTTGATAATCTGGATTAATCATTGCTGCCAGCACTGTACCTCCCTTCTTAGTCTGCTGACTCAGAGACCTAAGGAGTCCCTAGTGGCCAGGGGAAAGTCTTAACTTCTGTTTAATGAAATCATTATTATATCTCCTGGTAGAAACATTCCTCCTTCTGGAACTAAGACTTCTAGGCCTGCAGAACATAAGGTTGCAAGAACAGGAAACAAAAACGTTCCTAGTGGATCCCTAGAGGTAATAATGAGTGGTACCATTCCTGTCTCCACCCCTTGATTCCTGGGCCCATGAATTCTAGCAATAGGAGATACAGTTCCATAGAATGGATGCTGATTCAGAGTATAGACAACCTTCTGAAGAACCTTGCCCCAGTCCTTAAAGGTATTGTCATGTAGTTGACACTACAACAGGATCTTTAAAAGTTTATTCCATTGTTCTATCAAACCAGTTGCTTCAGGATGGTGGGGGAACATGGTAAGACCAGTGAATCCCATGAGTATGAGCCCATTACTTTGCTTCTTTGGCTGTGAAGTGAATTGCTTGGTCCAAAGCAATGCTATGTGGAATACCATGACAATGGATAAGGCCTTCTGTAAGTCCATGGATGGTAGTTTTGGCTGAAGCACCTCATGCAGGGAAGGCAAATCCATATGCAGAATAAGTGTCTATTCCAGTAAGGACAAACCACTGCCCCTTCCATGATGGAAGTGGTCCAATATAATCAGCATGCTTCCAGGTTGCTTGCTGATCTCCCCCAGGAATAATGCTATATTGGGGGCTTAGCGATGATCTCTACTACTGGAAAATTGGGCACTCAGTCATAACTGTAGCTAAATCAGCCTTGGTGAGTAGAAGTCTGTGCTGCTGAGTCCATGCATAACAGCCATCCCTGCCACCATGACCACTTTGTGCAAAAGCCCATTGGGCAATGACAGGGGTGGCTGGGGAAAGATGTTGACTGCTATCCACAGAGTGCATCACCCTATTTACCTGATTATTAAGATCCTCTTCTGTTGAGGTCACCTTTTGTTGGGCATTTATATGAGACACAAATATCTTCACATCCTTTGCCCATTCAGAGAGGTCTATCCACATACCTCTTCCCTGAATGTCTTTGTCACCAATTTTCCAATGATGCTCTTTCCAGTCCCCTGACCAGCTAACCAAATCATTGACTACAGCACATGAGTCAGTGTACAGTCATGCATCTGGCCATTTTTCCTTCCAGGCAAAAGGCACAACCAGATGCACTGCCTGAAGTTCTGCCCATTGTGAACATTTCCTTTCACCACTGTCCTTCATGGTTGTTCCAGAAAGGGCAGCAGTGCTATAGCTATCCACTTCCAGGTGGTACCTGCATATCATGCAGAACCATCCATGAACCAGTTCCTAGACTTCTCTTCCTCTGTTAGTTGATCAGAAGGTATACCCCATGAAGTCATCAGTTCATGCTGAGGGGCAGAAGGTACTGCAGCTGTAGTAGGAACCATGGGCATTTGGGTCACTTCCTCATGCAACCTACTTGTGCTGTCAGGTCCTGCCTGTGCCCAAATCATGTATATACCACTTCCACTTGATGATGGAGTACTGTTGCACACGTCCAACTTTATGGCTTGGTGGGTCAGATAACACCAAGTTCATGACGGGAAGCTCAGCTCAGGTAATAGCAACCTGGTGGCCCATGGTTAAGTGTTGAGTTGCCACTAAGGCCCAGTAGTAGGCCAAGAGTTGTTTCTCAAAGGGAGAGTAGTTGCCTGAAGATCATTGCAGGAAGTTACTCCAAAATCCCAATGGCCTTCTCTGTGATTCACCTATGGAGTCCTGCCAAAGGCTCCAGACATCATTCCTATCCACCACTGACACTCTGAGTATCATTGGGTCTGCTGGGTCATCTGGCCCAAGTGGCAGAGCAGCCTACACAGCAGCCTGGACCTGTTGCAGAGTCTTTTCCTGTTCTGGACCCCACTCAAAACAAGAAACTTTTCTAGTCACCTTGTAGATGGATGGAAACAACACACTCAAATGAGAAATGTGCTACCTGCAAAATTCATATTGGCCCCAAAGGTATTGAGTTTCTTTCTTATTTGTAGGAAAGGCCAGATGAAACAACTTATCATTTACCTTAGAAGAAATATTTCAGCAGGCTCCACACCACTGGACTCCTAGAAACTTTACTGAAGTTTAAAGTCCCTGAATTTTAGTGGGATTTATTTTCCATCTTCTGATAAGCAAATGCCTTACTAGCAAGTTCAAAGTGGTTGCTACCTTCTGCTCAGTTGGTCCAATCAACATAATGTCATCTATATAATGGACCAGTTTAATACCTTGTGGAAGAGAGATGTTCAAGATCACGTCTCTGTGAACTAAGCTGTGACACAGTGCTGGAGAGTTGACATAAACCTGCAGAAGGATAGTGAAGATATATTGCTGACCATGCCAGCTGAAAGGCTATTGTTTCTAGTGGTCCTCATGTATCAGGATGGAGAAAAATGCATTTAGCAAATCAGTAGTCACATAGCAGGTACCAGGAGATGTATTAATCTTTTCAAGGCAAAAAAAAAAAAAAAAAAAAAAAAAAAAAGAAACCACATCTGGTACAGCAGCTGCAATTGAATCACCACCTGATTAAGCTTACAATAATCAACTGTCATTCTCCAAGACCCAGATGTCTTCTGCACAGGCCAAATAGGAGAGTTAAATGGGTATGTTTTGGGAATCACCATCCCTGTCTGCATCCTTCAAGTCCTTGATGGTGTCTCTAATCTCTGCAATCTCTCCAGGAATGTGGTATTGCTTTTGATTCACTATTTTCCTAAGTATAGGCAATTCCAGAGGCTTCCATTTGTCCTTTCCCACCACAACAGATCTCACTTCACAGGTTAGGGAACCAGTGTGGGAGTTTTGCCAAGTGCTAAGTGTATCTATCCCAATTATACATTCTAGGACTCGGGAAATAACCACTGGATGAGTTTGGGGGCCCAATGGACCCACTATAAGTTGGACCTTGGCCAAAACTCCATTGATCACCTGACCTCCATAGGCCCTTACTTTTACTGGAGGGCCACAATGAATAAATGTCATTTCAGAGTCTGTGTCTAATAGTCCCCCAAAATTGCCTTTTCCCCAATGCACAGCTACCCTAGTAATAGGCCTTAGATTCCTTTGGGAAAAGATGGGAGAAAGAATAACAGTAAAGATTTTTGGTTCTATACCAGGGTCCTCCCTCAAGGTGACCTAGCCTCAACTTCATTCAAGGGGTTCTGGATCAGTAAATTGACTCAAATCCAGGAAGTGGTTGAGGGACTGTGATTCTCTGCTCTTGTGATCTAGGGCAGATTTTGTACATTTGCCCTGGAATTTTTCTGTTTATATAAGTTGAGTAAGAACTTGGTGGGTTTCCTATCTATTTAGCTTCTAGGAACACCATGATTAATTAGCCAACACCGGAGATCTACACGAGTCAGAACATTGTGTCCATTTCTTCCCCTTTGCTATCCATTATGGTAACTATGACCACCCTGTCTTTGGTGATTGAGGGCTGCCGCTTGACCTTTTCCTCCCAGAAATCCAATCATTCCCATGGTATTTAAGTCTTTCAATTGATAGACCGCACTTCCCACAGTAAGTTCTGGTATACAAAGAAGAGCAATGACCACGCTCTTCAAGGATGCTGGTGCAACACTTACACATTTGTTTCTTATAGTTTTGGTGAAGCACATATCTCTGAACCCTGACAAGCATGGAGGAGAAGGTCGTACATGACAGATCCACTCCAGCATTCCAATCTCTCTGAGCCTCTGAATTCCCTCATCAACAGTAAGCCAAAGGATGTCGGGAATTTTCAGCTCATTTATAGTAGGCCATCTTTGGACCCACACTTCATCCAACCAGCCAAACAAACAATACCTTTTTAAACACTGCAAGCTATTACATTAAATCTAGAATCTCTGCTTAAAGGGCCAATATCAATAAATTCAGCCTGATCTAAGTTTATGTTCCTTCCACCATTATCCCACACCCTTGAAATCCATTCCCACACATGTTCCCCAGACCTCAGCTTGCATGAACTAGAACACTCAAGAAGTTCCTTCAGAGTGTAGTGTACCTCCTTGTGGGTCACACTCTATACCTCACCTCTAGGGACCTGCTTACATTTGGTTGTAGTTATAGGCCTGGAGGCAAAAGTGGGTGGTGAGGGTGGGTTCTGAGTAGTATCAACATTTTCATGCTGTATAACTGAATCACAGAAAGCTTTTACTGTTTCCATAAGCAAAGCAGAATTAGTTCTCTCCAGGGAGGGTGGAGAAGCCAATACCACAGGGGTGGGGTAGGGATGCCTTAGTTGTGGCTAAGGGTGGGGACTCAACAACTTCTGGCAAAATAAACTCATCAGAATATGGGAGTTCAACATCCCCAGCCCCTTCAGACTCCTCTCCTACATCGCCATCCCAACTTGCAGGATCCCATTCTTTTCCAAGCAGTGTACTTGCTTTAACCACAGACACCTTCCGAGGCTGAGAGTTAAACTTTTTCTTAATTCAGTCAATTGCAGGATGAGGGTTTATGTTTGTTTTTCAGCAACCTCAGCCCTATCGCTACAAGAGAGAGGAGTCTTCTTCAGTTTTCAGATCAGTTATGCGCATCTGCAGCTGAGAAACTGAATTTCTGAGCTCATCATTCTCCTTTGTTACTTTGTCCAGCGAAGCCAGAATCACTCAACCAACATCATCATATTTCTTAGTTTTCCAAAGCTGTTCAAAGGTATCATGTACAGAGTCACTAAATGCCTTGTTTTTTTGTAAGTGGCGAATTGAATGCATCTTCTTTACAGATTTCTTTAAACAGTTCACACCATGGATTATCAGTGCTCTTCATAGTACCAGTAGGAGAGACTTCAGTAACTTTGGGTCTAACCAATTTAAACAGCCAACTCCAAAACCCACAAAACCAACAATTCTGTTTCTTCAGAGCCACTCCTGGTACCAATTTCTGTATTAGTCAGGGTTCTCTAGAGGAACAGAATCAACAAGAAATATGATTTTAAAAGGGGGATTTATTAGATTGGCTTACACGACCAGAAGCTGGACAGTTCACAATGACCATTTGCAGGCTGGAGAGCTGGAAGAACCAGTAGCTTCACAGTCCAAGAGGAGAAAGCCCCAGAACAAGAGGGATTAAGAGTGCTACCCTAGTCCGAAACCAAGGCTTCTGGAAACTCCCTGGCGTATAACTGGCAGAGTCTGCTTTGAAAGACTGAAGAGCAAGGATCTGATATCCTCAGATGATCGAAGTGGCAATCAAGAACCTGTTCAAGAAGAGTCGAGCTTGTATCTGCATCCGTTTTCTTCTTCTTCCAACTTTTATTCCATCCAAGCCACCATCCTATTGGATGGTGCTGCCCACACTTAGGGAGGGTCTCTACTTCAGTTCACTATCCCATGTTCCAATCATTCCTAGACATGTCCTCACTGACACAGCCAGAAGCCTCTTAATTATTGGGATCTCTTAATCCAATCAAATTGACAATTCAAATTAACCATTACGTGTATCTTGTATAGATTTCTTTCCTAGAGCTTTTCCTTCATTTTCTCATCATCTTCATCATCATCATCTTCATCATCATCATCAGCAGCAGCAGCAGCAAGTTTTACTTTTTTCTGGGGAACCTTGCTATCACCTCCAGGGGAAGTTCAGATGGCTTTCCAGATACACTTAGAGTTTTACATCCTCCTCCTCTTCATCTTCTGACTCTGCATCTTCCTACACAGTTACTAAGTGCTACCCACTAATATGCACAGACTCAGAACCACACTTTAACCTTAAGACCACGAGTGGTGTCATTTCAAAGCCCCCAAGGGAAACCGTTGGCTGTACAGACGTTTTCAATGTTGCCAGCATTACTTTAATTGGACTGACTTCATAATTCATTGCCTCTGCTTCGACAATGTGCAATTCATCCTTTGCACCAGCCCCTGAACTGACCCTTCTTAACAAGAGCTGGTGCTCATTTTCATCATTATCCACCTTAAAGTGATAATCTTTGTTAGCCTTTAGTGCACAACCAAAAAGACAGTTCTGGGCCCTCAGGGGGCTCATGTCCATATCCGTCTTGCACTTTGGTGGGGAAGAAGGCAGGATGGAAAATAGGCCATGAGCTAAAGAGACTGCAGGAAAGAATCATTACAGGGCCATTTATAAAATTTCTAATAAGTCCTTTTCTATAAGTTCTCTCTCCTTGTTAATTTTCTTTATTTCATGATACAAAAATGTTTCTTTTGCTTTCATGTAGTTATTTAGACATGTCTTTCTTGAGTTTTTTGAACACATTAAAATTGTTGATTTAAATTCTTCCTAATACATTCAATACGTGGGTTTCCTCAGAGAAAATATTGACTTTTTCTCACCATCTGTCTACAGACCATACCTTGTTGTTTCTTTATATATCGTGTAATTTTTTATTACAAATGTTATGGGGCGCAACTTAAGAACAGACCGATCACCACTGAGAAGTTCAAATTTGAGAGTCTTTATTAGTTGGCCGGCAGACTGTCTCACACAACGCCCCAAAAATGGCTATTGGAAAATCAGTCCTGACCATGGGGTTGCAGGAGTTTTTATACTATATGTCAGTTCATCAATCATTAGTGTCTATTGCTATGATTTAAAATTACAAACTAACACCATGAGATTTTAAATCATTAGCAGAAAGGGAAAGTGGGTCAAAATGACCTCTCTTCGGTACAAATTAAAGAATGGTTACTAACATCTAGACAATCACTGTTGACATCACTGTTGACATGGTACATTTTTTTAGGAAAAATTGACATCAAAAACAGAACAATTTTTCATTATACAAGAATTGCCATTTTGTGTTTCCCAACATGTCATACTAAGCATGATGATGTGATGATGTGGGATGTTCCCACGAGAGACGCTAAACAACTGTTGATGGGTACAGAGGTGGGACGTTCCCATGGGAGAAGCATTTCCTACATAACATGGAGTCTCGGGGTAAAATGGAGTCTGTTTAGTCATTGTCCATATAGCCTGACCTATAACATTTCTATGGAGTCAAATACATCCACCTGTCACACAAATTGGACATTCAGAATAACTTAGCAACTCTTGTTACCAAAGTTCATTTCTTACTGCATGACAGCTGGTATTCAGGAGATGAGAATTGCTGGGAATGAAATCAGGATTTGTGAGCTAGATAATCAGGAAAATGGCTAGACCCTATCTTAGTGTTATTTTAAAGAATTTAAGTAATACTGTATCTACATTGTGTACAACCATCGACATGAAAAGGTGTACTCCATTTGTGTACAATGAATCAAAATGCAGTCTATAAAAATAAAAAAGATTTTAATAAAAAAATTGATTAATTAAACTTAGTGCAGTGGTGCAAGCCTGTAATCCCAATGACTCTGGAGGCAAAGACAGGAGGATTGCAAGTGGCAATTTAGCAAGACCTTGCTTCAAAATAAAAAATAAAAAGGGCTGGGGATGCATCTCAGAGATAGAGCACTCCTGAGTTCAATCACCATTACCACAAAAAAGAAAAATAATTAATTACTTGACAAATTATAAAATTACATAGTACACAACTATATGTCTATATCATGTAGAATGATTAAATCAACCTAATTAACATATCTACCTCCTTAAATACTTATGACTTATTCTTCCTCTCTGCCCCACCTCTTTTCCGGTCCTAGGAATTGAACCCGGGGACTCTGAACCTCTTAGATACATCCCCAGCCCTTTTAATTTTTTAAATTTTGAAACAGAGTCTTGCTAAATTTCCCAAGCTGCCTTTGAATTTATGATCCTCCTGCCTCAGCCTCTGGAGTGGCTGGGATTTCAGACAGGCCTGGCTTACTCTCTTAACTGCAACTTTGTATTCTTTATCTCCCAGTGGTTTTAAAATAATAAAATGAATATTAAGACTAGCAATTAGACTACCAAATTAAGTATAAAATTCTCTTCAGTTTTATTTGTCTTTAGAATACATTCCTCCATTTTTGTGGTCTGGTCTAAAGTCACTTGAAACCAGGCATGGTGACACATGCCTGTAATCTCAGAGACTCAGGAGACTGAGGCAGAGGGGTTGCAGATTCCAGGCCAGTCTGGGCAACTTAGACCCTCAGCAACTTAGAAGGACCCGGTCTCGATATTTAAAAAGTATGGGGATATAGCTCAGTGGTTGACTGCCTCTGGGTTTAACATCCAGCATCAAAAAATAAAAATGCAAACAAGAAAAAATAAAGTCACTTGAAATAATTATTTCATTTATATATATATATGTATATATATATATAATTTAAAATGTATATTTAATTGATGTGTATATTAAATTGATTCATTTTAGTTTTTGTTTTTTAGAGTTATATTATATTCCTCTATTATAATTCCTGAATATGTAAAACATTTATGTTTCCAACATCAAAATCATATAGGTATATTGAAAGAAACTTTGCTTCCAGGGATGTTCCTTCCAGTCCTTCCCTATTTTAATTAATTTGAGCTTATTTTCTACTGTTTTCATTGGTAAGTATAAGCAATTATGTATATATATTTATACATGATTCTTCTTTTTTACATAAAAGGTATCATTCTCTGTAATAAATATTTTTTTCCACTTCTTAAAAAAAAGAATATAAGTACAAAAACACATTTTTATGTAGAGGAAAGGAGAGTAGTGGGTTAATGTACAGGAAGACTACATTTCCAGGCACATCTAGCTACCCCAGAACCATCTTAGTCATTCAGGGAACATTTTCTTTTATCTACAGACTGAACATTCCTATGATTGCAGATCACCTTGTCTAGGGAATATCCTGTAATTCTTTAGATAAACATTATTTTTGTGCAAGTTAAACATTATTATTTTTTAAATTAGTGAATAGGATTAGCAAGTTCTTGGCCCATACTTTGATGTTATTTGAAGACTATCAAGTTTTATGAGTGATGAAATTCTAAAGAAAGATTACTGATTAGGAGGTCTAAGGACCAATATTTTTCTCTTTGTCTCCCTTTCCTGAAATAATTTACTCTAGTAGTTACTATTTCAGCCATTCAAAGGTTATTTTCTTTCTTTCTTTTAGAAGTAACAATGCTGGGAAGGGGGAAAAAAAAAACAAAGATTGACTTTACAAAGAGATTAATAAAATAAAGCTAATCTCAAATAGGGTGGAATAAAACAAAATGATATAGTCATTACCACTGTTTTAGATTCTCCTCTCTCTCTATTGTTCACTATTAGTGCTATTTGTTCTTGTTCCTTGTTTCATGATTATTCAAAATTAATTGTGTAAAGTCTGTCTTTCTTGTGTATGAGCTCTACATTCTATGCCCAGTTAGCTTAGTAGTCAGTTAGTGGTTGAATATATCTATTCTTTAATGCCTGAAATGAATAAATTTCTATGTGTTTGTCTTTCGTCTGTATCAGAGCAAATCTTCAATAGTCAGCCATGCAGTTTTACAATTATATTTTACACTTCACTTGTTACTTATGCATATCCTTGAGATTAGCCAGAGATGAGAGCTTCAGACCTCCTCAGGTCTTAACTGAACATGCACACAGTTGTATACATGCATGCAGTCTTCTTTACTACTGGTGTTTTCTGAGTACATTTCAAAGTACCCTCTGGAATCACACTCCTCAGCTTGGATTTTAAAGTTTTCTGTTTAATCTACTGTTTGCCACAACCATTATCTACTGCCTCAGACAACCACAATCTAAACCAATTGCTTCTGGTTGTTTTCAACAAATACCCCAGCAGGAGTGGTTGCCCCAGGTTAAATAAAGAACACTTTGTGAGTAAGATATTATTGAGAATCCCCAGATAATTCAAATTATGACAATTCTCTGGACATTAAACTTTGAAGAAGTTACAATCTCATTTTTCCCCTGCTGTAGTTGCTAGGTTACTGGTTTTCAGTGTGAATTCAAACTTTTTGTTTGCAAGACTACCATGGAGCTAGAGGAAAAAAAAAAAAAAAAAAAAAAAAAAAGAAAGAAAGAAATCTGGCAAGTTAAATGCCAAAAAGTTTGATATTCATAGTGAGACACATCAATTTTTCTTGAATACACATTTCCATGAATTGCTGCTAGTCTAATTTTCAAAGTTCTGCAAAGTTGATTCTGTTAATTTTTGCCAATGTTTTCTTGGCTTTATGGAAGTTTTTCAAAATATTTTACTCTGTCAATTTTTGCTGATTTCATTCTCTTATTTGATTTTAATAAGTTTTTAAAGGTGCATTCTCAATTTTACGTTTATTAGTTCAATACTTTAATTTAGGATTACATTTTCATTATGTGCACAGAATACATTCTGTTATTTTGAAAGAAATAAAATCAATTACCCTATTCCTTGTAATTAATATAACTACAGTTAGAAATATAATATCCTGGACTTCATTTACATAGCAATTATGGTTAAAAATTCTTTTTTTGGGGAACACTACAACATGAAATGAATAAGAGATTCAGAGATGTGTGACGATCTTTGTGGTAAAATAAAAGTTAAAAATACCAGAAGCTGAGATTTTTTTCCAGAATGGTGTAGAAATAGCACAGAGTGGAAGTAAAGTTCTCAAGTATGAAAATTAAGAAATAGAGCCGAATTTGCCATTTAGTTATTAGACTAAATGTTGAAGGTAGAATTGTTCTAATGGTATAAAATAATGAGTGAGTTTCCTAAAAATTCCTAGGTGACATGAATAAATGAGTAAATTCAGTTTCAAGGAGTTCTAAAGAGATATGAGCCAAGTACTGAAGAAGGAAGTTAGAACTACAGAGTTCAGAGTTAGAAGGGATTGCAAATAAGATCTTGTCAAACATGTTCATTTTATGAATGAAATAATGAGATAAAAATAAACCAAAATACTTGGCCAAAGCTGTATCTTAAAGGATGGATCTAAAATCAACTACTTTAGATTCAAGTCTAATGTCTTTCCAATTGAGAATACCTTGTCCTCCTTTCCAACCTCACATATATTTGCTGCCAGTGCCCATTGGTTTGACAGTTTACACCAAACCAGTATACAGTTTTATTAACATAAAAATTTCAGAAATAACTAACCCAACCCATAGCCTAGACATTGGACTCTGACCAGTTTTTAGCTTTCTTTTTCTTTGAACAGTCTTTCATTGTTTGAATCAATACATTGTTATTGAATACTGCAAATTCCGGATCCTTTGTTAAGCAGTATAGATAGAAAAATAAATAAATCATAGCCATTTTCCTAAAGAGTCCTGCAGCCAACTTGGAAGAACAGATACAGTAAACTGAAGAATCACAGTACAACTTTGTGGGTACTATACCTTAAGTATGAACCAAAAACTTTGGGTGCATAGAAGACAATTCAATTGTCCTCTCAGAAGTCTTAGAGAGTTTATCTACAGAAAAAAATTTTAGTTTATCCAGGAAAGATGAATTATTGGGTTTTATAGAGGAAGAAAAGGTCAATGATCAGCAAAATGGGTTGCCAGGGAAGAAGCAATGTGAGCTAACCATGAGGATGTATCAAGGGCTGATGTTTCCACTCTTTGTGATTCTTAGAGGATGCTGAAGAAGGCCTTGTAATGAGAGATGAAACTGAAGATGTCAGATAGGTCCCAAATGGGAGGGTTTTGTGTATACTGATTGTAATTTTGCCAAGAATTGTAGTAGCATTTAATCTAATAGCACTTCCTAATACATACCCTATACACATGCAAATTACTGTCTCAATTCCAGTTTCCAGGGCAATCTGACCCAAACATGAGTTATGCTTTATCCTCTAGTAGTTGATCCCACATAAACTGGTAAAACATGTTCCCACAAACATTTTTACTTTATGTAGACTTATGAATTTGCACATGAACAACACACAAAAATAAATTTACTTAATATTAATAATAAAATCATTAATTTGATGAAAACTACCAATCCATAAATGAATGTAAGTTCTGATTTTTCCCTGTATACCAGTGAATTCAAAACCTTGCATACACCTTCCACTTGCAAAAGTGAGATCACTTGTTAGGCAGGAGTGCGAAAGTCAAACCTGGTTGGTGTGGCCTAGATGATAAAGAGGAAGAATAGAGTGAAAAGATATTGCTTCAAAAGAATAGACCACAGGACGTGCAGCAATTTAATGCTTTCTGATCTATTATCTGTCTTTGAGTCCCTGACAAAAACAAATATTTCAAAACTGCTATGGTGTATTACTCTGAGAGTCCAGCTGTAGGGTGGAGAGTTTTGATAAAAGAACATTCTGTTCCAAAATGTCATAAAATGCAATTGTGTTCTTGCTACTTTTTAAAATTTGTTTTTAATGATGTGATATTTCATGAATACAAAAGAATATGTATATGAGTGATTGTGTGCTACAGAAGAAAGTGAGAACCAAGTATGTGATTCTCAGCTGGGGCAACAGCATGTCACCAGAACCTTTGAAGTACTGCTTCGCTCCATCTGCCTTGTTCTCCCAGTAGGTATTCTTTCTGAAGTACGTATGCACATCTATGTATTTCCTCAAACAAACAAACAACTGACTTATATATAATATTTAAAATGTTTTGATATGTGATATTTATATTATCCCTCAAATTTTCACACTTAACATTTTTTTCTTGTTATTATCCATCTTAAAATGAAGTTTGAAATTCCTAAATGTATGATTGTTTCATAAGCTGTGTTGATAGATTTATAACTCCTTGCTTTTTCGGAAGAGAATATGATCTCTAAGATACTGATTATTCATCGTGTATTGAGTCTCTATAAAGATTCCTACAAAGTCAAATTTTAAAAATAAAACAAATATCCTTGAAAAATTATGTATTTTTATTGTGTTGGATGCTTGCTTAATTTTCCATTAGAAGTTATTTATTTATCCTAGTCAGATGTTCTGTTTTTTTATGTTGTCTGTTGATTTAGTACTTACTGAGTTGCATTAAATTTTTCACTATGATTGTGTGTTTGCTATTTTAATTTTAAAGTTTTATCAATTTTTGTTTCACACATTTTTAGCTAAATTATTTGTTGCATTTAAGCGTAGAATTATATAGCTTCTGGTGAATAATTGATTTTCTCTCATAAGGAAGTAATCTTTTTCATTTCGGATTGTTACTTTTTTGTTTGAAAGAGTTTGTAATTGATGTTAATTTAGATGTGTTTTCCTTAGATTAGTATTTTCTGATATAAACATCCATTCTGTAACTTCAAAATTTTAAATTATCAATATTTTATTGTCTCAATCATATAATGATTATTTTGTGTTTGATCTGTCCATATTTATTTCTTTCCTGGAGAATTTAATCTTTTTCATTTTTTTATGATTCCTTTCATATTTGGATTAATTTTTACTATCTTAATTTTGAGCTTCCAGTTTGACCTGCTTATGTTATATTTTTCCTATTACATTTATTTATTTTTACACTCTCTTCTTTTACCTATCTCTCATCTATTTACACTTTATTCAAACTGTTAGATGTTAGCAGTTTTAGTATGTATAGTGAACAAAATATATGGATAAATTCCACACCACATAATTTATAATACCTTAAATTATATCTCTTTTTAGTTACATGCTATTTTTGTCTAGAGTTTAAAATTTCATTTAAAAAAGACTAAAAAACCAAAATCATACAAAATCTTAATCATGTACATCCATTAGTTAATTACATCTGTTTAACTTTTTAACTATGCAGTATTGCTATTTTTATTTAAAACTTACTTTGGGACTTGATTTCTTCCTTTAAGAAATACAGATATATAGCTTTCGTCCCCTTTGTGTACTAATCTTTTAGTGCTAAACTGTTTTCCCCTGTTATCCTTTTTATTTTGTCTATTTTCTTAAAATACAGTTTATCCAATCATACCATTAGATTTTGGTAGTTAATTTTTTTCTCTTTTTGGTATTGTTATTTTTTACGGTCTTTAAAATTACTGCTGAGAGCTCTGTGAATATTTCATTTTCCATTTTCTATTATTTCATTCTGGAGCCCTTATTAGGTATATACAAAATATGTTCACTTTGTCTTCCTTGTCTATAAATGTCTATCTTACATTTTACACCTTTTGGGTTGCATTTTGGGGAGCTTTTTCAAAGGCAATTTCAGTTATCCATTTCTCCCTTCAGCCCCATCTAATCTGTTGATTAGAGATGGAAAATTTGATTTCTAATTTCTATTGTGGTATATTTTTTCTGCTAACTTTACTATTATAATATATAGTTAGCATCTGATTATTTTAATATCATCTAATTCCTTTTTATTTTTCTTATAATACTTTAAAAAATTTGTTCTAATTAGTTATACATGATAGTAGAATGTATTTTGATATATTATACATATATGGAGTATGACTTCTCATCCTTCTAGTTGTACATGATGTAGAATTACATTGGTTGTGTAATCATAAATGCGCATAGGATAGTTAGGTTTGATTCATTCTACTATCTTTCCTATTCCTATTGTCCCTCCCTTCCCTTCACTTTCCTTTGTACACACTTTGTTCAAAGTACTTCTATTTTTCCATAGCTGCCTCCCATTGTGAATTAGCATATCAGAGAAAACATTCAGTCTTTGGTTTTGGGGGATTGGCTTATTTCACTTAGCATGATATTCTCTAACTCCATCCATTTACTGGCAAATGCCATAATTTCATTCTTCTTTATAGTTGAGTAATATTACATTGTGTATAATGCAACATTTTCTTTATCCATTTATCAGTTGAAGGGCACCTATTTGGGTGCCATAGTTTAGCTATTATGAATTGAGATGCTATGAACATTGATGTGACTGCATCACTGTAGTGTGCTGATTTTAAGTCTTTGGGGTATAAACCCAGGAGTGGGATAACCAGGTCAAATGGTGGTTCCACTCCAAGTTTTCTGAAGAATCTTCATACTGCTTTCCATAGGGGTTACACCAATTTGCAGTCCCACCAGCAATGCATGAGTATACCTGTTTCCCCACTTTCTAACCAATCCTTATTGCTGCTTGTATTCTTGATAATTGCCATTGTGACTGGAGTGAGATGGAATCTCAGTGTAATTTTTTATCTAATTGCTAGAGATGTTGAACATTTTTTCATATACTTGTTAAACATATTTTCATACATTTGTTAATCAATCATATTTCTTCTGGGAAGTGTTTGTTTAGTTCCTTAGCCTGTTTGCTAATTTTGTTTTGTTTTGTTTTATTTTTGTTTTTTGTGGTTTTTTTTTTTTTTTTTTTTGGTGTTAAGTTTTTTGAGTTATTTGTATATCCTGGAGATTAATGCTCTTTCTTAGGGGTGGGTGACAAAGATTTTCTCCCATTCTGTAGGCTTTCTCTTCATATTCTTTTCTGTGAAGAAGCTTTTCCCCATTATGTTGTGTATGCAGGTTTTTTTTCATAATAATGTGCCTTGGTGTAGGTCTGTTATAATTTTGTACATTTGGGGTCCTTTAAGTCTCCTTTTTCCATTTCATTCTTTAGGTTTGGGAGATTTTTCTGGTATCATTTTATTGAAAAGATTGTGTATTTCCATCATCTATTCTGATAAATCTTAAATTTGGTCTTTTCATGTTATCTCATATTTCTGGAAGTTCTGTTTGTGGTCTCTTAACATTTCTCCATGGTCAACTTTATTTTCAAGATTATATATTTTGTCTTCATTGCTAGAGATTCTGTCTTCCCAGTGGTCCAGTCTGTTGGTGATGCTTTACATTTAATTTTTAATTTGATTTATTGATTCCTTCATTTTGAGCATTTCTGCTTGATTCCTGTTCAGAATTTCTATCTGTTTATTGAAGAGATCTTTCACCTCCTAAATTTTGTCTCTGATTTCACTCCTTATCTTGTCCTTTACCTCACAGTTCAGCTTAATTATGTATACTCTATATTTCTTCTCTGACATTTCTTCCACTGTGGTGGAAATGTACTCTATTATTGGTATGTCTTGGTTTGTTTGGGGTGATTTCTTCCCTTGTTTTTCACGTTATTTGTGTGTCTACTCATCTAGCAGTGTGATTCTGAAGTAGTACAATTTCTATCCTGTAGATTTATAGTGTCCATGAAGGTTTCCAGTACCTTGCCTTTAAGGGGAAGACATACAAATAACAAATAATAATAGTCACCAGTGCAAACAATATACAGCCTTAGACCAAATATTTCCTACTATGACATCTACAGTTTTGTCACAAAAAACAAAAATGATGTGTTTAGTTATTGCCTACAATAAAAACAGTAAATTTGCAAAAGGATTTACAATTTTAAATGGTGGACAAAGAGAGAACAGAAGTGGTGTAGGATGCGATGTTTATGAGGAAGGAGGAAAGAATATAGAAGTAACAAATTATAGGAAAAGTGAAAGTGGGAATAATAGAGGTAGGCTGTTAGCAGGAGAAAAGAGAGAAAATCAAAGGGAAAAGATAAATAAGACAAAAAGATTTTTTTATAAAACCTAAGATAGAAAGAAAAAATATAAATAAAAGAATACAAAACAACGGAAATATACTGTTAAGACACCCTAGTCCTCAATAAATTGATGCATGAAAAATAATTGGTTTCAAAAATGGTAGAAATGTGGGAGAAAAAAGAAAAGGAAAAAAATCTCAATGAAAAATTGTTTCTTTGGAGTTCAGAAGTTTCTCAGCTTCCCTTCTCAGCAGTTAGGTAGGGTTGTCTGTATCTGATGCTTGCCCCAGCCTCAGGGTTGGTGGGTTTGTTAGGGTAAGAGGGTTAATCCTGGAGGTGAAACTCTGGAGGAGCGGTGTAAGCTTAGATATGCTCCAGGCTCTTCACTGAATGCCAATTGGTCTGGAAATTTAAGTCTTCACACCTTCCCATTGGAAGGCTGTACCCCAGGAATCTCCTTTTGGTTCTACCCATGTGGTGCAAGAGTCTGTTCTTAGCCCACTATGTTGCCTGTGGACTCCATGAATCCTGGTCTCTGACTGAGTTTCCAAACTCAATCTCTCCTGCTCCCACCCTTCCAAATTCCTGATCAGGCATTTCTCTCCCAGTTGGTCCTGAGGGCCAGGTGCCAGGACCTGCTTACCTGTTGCAAAGTGGCGTGCTGGACCAGGCAGGTCTGGCAGCTATATGGGGTGAGTTGAGGTCCAGCCACATTGAAGGGCCAGTTCTTCTGTGCCAGGTGGATCAAAGCCTGATACCAGGACCCTAGGGCCAGCTACAAAACTGAGAGTCATGGACTGGGTTGGGGGCTAGTGAGAGGTTAAGAGACTGGGGAATGGGGAGTACAAGTGCCCTGGTGGATGCCAGACTGGAGCCAGACCTGGCAGGACCTGGGCACCAGTGGGTTCCAGAGAAGGGAAAGTCAGGGACCATGTTGGTGCCAGGACCCTGCAAGTACTAGGCTGAATGGACCTGGAAACCACTGGGATACTGGACCAGCTGACTGGGTGAGCTGAGAGCAAAATGCCCTCTTACAAATTTGACCTGCTGTAGCCAGCCCCATCAGCCCCTGCAAGCCTCCTGACTCACAGAACTGGGGAGAATCTGGCTCTCTCCAGCCTCTCTAACCTGTGTTCCCCCAGACCAAAGGCTCCCAGTTTCTGACTTTCCACAGGCATGCTAGGATCAGACAGGCCCAAGCAAACCTTGTTGAAAACTCAGGAATCTGGGTTTCAGTTTCCCTAGGCTCTGCCATGCTGCAGTCCCATGATGGTTTGGCTCTTGGGGACAGACTGATACTCTGGTGGAGAGGTTTTTATTATATGCGATTAAGGAGTCAAACAGTCTCTGGTTCAGCTAGGGCAGACTGCCCCTCCAGTCTCAGGTTTTTCACTCTAAGCCTCGGAGAGATGTGGTATTCCTGCTGTTTGAGTTTGGAGTGGCCAGCCGAGCTAAGAGAAATGTGGTCTCACACTAATCTGCCATCTTTGAGCTCCCTCTTGTCATACTTTTATATCCTTAAATTCACTTTGTTATTTTTACCTTGTAATTCTGATACAGGGTGTCTATGTTAAACTGATTCAACCTTATATTGTTTCTATAAGCTTTCACCGTTCTGGAGTTTTTTCCTAATTCATTTTGTAACTTTTTAATCTAATCTTTTATTTATATGAATTTATCTATTTATGTGTGTATTCATTTATTTTGGTATTGGGGATTGAACTCAGGAGTGCTTTACCACTGAGTTACATCTCCAGCCTTTTATATATTTACTTTAATTTGAGATGGGGTCTCACTAAGTTGCTGAGGCTTGACTTCAGCTTGCGATCCTCTTGCCTCAGCCTCCTGAGTCATGAGATTACAAGTGTGTACCACTACACTGTAACTTTTTATTGTCAATGTGTGATTATTAAGACTTTATCTGTGAAAAAATATTTTTGGGATGTATATCAGAGAGATATTTTTGTTTTTGTTTTTGTGTTTTGCTTTTTCCTGTCATTTACCATAAAACATCACTAATGTAGAACAATCTAAAAGTAAAGAGTGTGTTTGGGTCTTGAAATGAATATACACACAGAAATGGTGCATATTCTACTCTAAAATAGGTATAGCTATCTCTTGATTGTGAATTCTTGTGAAGACTACTTATAATTCTCCTAATCAATCAAGTTTTTTTTTTTTTTATAACCTTAGTTTTACTTTGATTCTGCTCTCTTTTTCCAGCCTAGGGAATCATCTCCACAAGGATACTTTCTCTGAACAATTATCCCTGGTCTCAGATTAGATAAGGTACTCTTAGGTTGGTACAGTATCTTTCTCAAGGTTTTTTTTTTTTTTTTTTTTTTTTTTTTATTTAGGTGTGGTACTGGGAATTGAACCCTTAGCCTTAACATGGTAGGCAAGTGCTCTACCACTGAGCTATATCCCCTGCTCTCCAAGTAGTTTTGGTATGATATTTTTATCATCTAAAAACTTCCTGAGGGGAGACACTGTATCTTTTCCATCTTTGTATCCTTGTGGTCCTGACCCATATTAGATATGAAAACAACCTTCGTTGACTGAATGAATAAGTAAACTTCAAAAATAATTTAAAAAATAACACTCTCCTCTTTTGTTAGATTTTTATGAATAATTACAAAGAATTGTAATTATTACAATTATATAATATTATATAGTTGATTATATTAATCAATACTTGTCAACAGAAACATGAAATATAAATTACTGACCAAACCAAAATAGTTGGTATTGGCAGAATCTTTTTGGCATTTTCTAAATGTGTAATAATACTAAATAACATTTTTAACAAATATGGGGGTGTGGGGATGATGGAATGCACAGTTCTATTAGCCCAGTGGATTTGTCTACAAGCAATTATCTTCAAAAAGCCCAAGTAAATTTCAGTAAAAAAGAATTATTAGTAACTTCCAGCTCCAAGAGCCTCTATCAACTTACACTCATTGGATATCTCCAGTACCCAGTCTTGAGGGTCCCAAGAGGTGACCTGCTGGTACAATTCAGCAGCTACAATGTAGTTCTTAGGGAAAGTATGGAGTCAGTCTTTGGGAGCTTTTGCTGTATCATCTGTGAAACTTGGTTGAAAAATAACCCAGTCCTTTTGATTACCATCAGTTTGTCATCTCTACCTCTGGCATCTCAAGCTTTGGAACGTTTTGAAGAATAACACAAAACACTTAACATTTCCATCACTTAACTTTTCTTCTTTCTGCTAAAAACTCCACTATGGCAGTGAATATTCAAAGAGAAAAGAATTTGAAAAGTTAGGCATTCATTCTTTCAGATTCCAAAATCTCTATCTCTATGCCCATGAGGGTATCAGAGAGTCACTTACTTGAAATGTATATCCCCTTGGATGTCCATAGAAAAACCTTTACAGAATTACCATTGAAGAATTCTTGCCTGTTTTTGAAGGCCAGGATAAGAAATGAGCATGAAGAAATTTTCATTGTTGTTTTAAGGAACAGCTGATTTTAAGGTCACACAAGAACTTTCTTCTTATTTAATGAAGACATATTTATTGAGCCTTCATATCCCAAGAAAAGTTTATATTTTTGAAAACTAATAGGCTATCATTTATAAGATAACTCAAATGATGTAACATATCCTTTTTTGTTTTTGCTGCCAGAAAGCTTAAAATCAATTTTGGTTCTTAATGGCAGTGATTTTCTTTAACCTAGCATTTCTGGTGAAATTCTTTCTACTCTTTCCATATCCTCCCAATCTCCACTCTTCTTTGATTCTTATTGTTTTACACTTATTTGTTGAATTTTATTTATTTGTACACACTTTCATTTAGTGACTTTAAAACAAGATTATATCTAAAAGGTAGAGGTACATTGGTCTGACACTTTAATTCTTTATCCACAGATGTCCAGGGAAGTGTTAGAAATCTTGAAGACAATATTAAGATAAATCAGCATCTCCAGTTTAATCTGTTATATGATCTTAATTTTTACAAGAGTAAATAAAATGCAGAAAATAAACCGAGAAAATGCTGGCATTCCTTTATTCTGAATTGTGGTTACATAGATATACAGCATCTGTTATGATATTTTCTTGATATTTAAAATTTTATATAATATTATTTTAAAATAAATTTTTTGTCTTTTTAACTTTGTGATTTCCCCATGGTTAAATGACAGTATGAACTTGTAGTAGTTTGGCAAGTGTCCCAAAAAATGTCCCCCTAACACCTCTGAATGACTGTATTTAGTAAAAGGATGTGTTAGTCAGCTTTCTACCTCTATGACAAAAGACCCTGGAAACATGATGAAAAGGAGGATTTATTTGACTCACAGTTTCAGAGGTTTCTGTCCATGGTTGGCTAGCTCCATTGTTTCTGGGCCTTGCATCATGGCAGTAGAAAGCCGTGGTGGAACAAAGTTGCTGACCTTGTGACCCCTGGAAGCAGAGAAAGAGGGAAGAAGTGTCCAGGGACAAGAAACACCCTCCCAGGGCCGAGGGACCTACTTCTTCCAACAAGGTTCCCCCTCCTACAATTTCCACCACCTCCCAATAATGCCATCAAATTCTCAATCCATCAATAGATCAATTCACTGATGACATTAGAATGACTATGATCCAATCACCTTCTCAAAAACCTTACCTCTGAACATTGCTGCACTGGTAGTCAAGCCATCAAAACCTGAACCTTTGGGGACCATTCCAGATCCAAGCCATAACAAAGATCTTCTACAGAATTAAGGAAGGTAAAGATTCTAAAATGCGATCATACCAAATTTGGGTGGGACCTGAAACCAATGGTAAATGTCCTCACAAGAGACAGAAAAGGAGACAACTGGGGCACACGGGAGAAATCCATTTGAAGATGGAGGCAGAGATTGGATGTTCTCCCTAAAGCCTACAGAGGACCTATGGCCATCCTGATACCTTGATTTAAGATTCCACCTTAGAACTGTGAGAGAATACATTTTGTTGTTTTAAGCCACCAAGTTTATAGCATTTTTTTTAAACAATAGTCCTGGCAGGTGGGAGGGAGCATGAACATGTGGACATGTAAGACATAAGCTTTATTTAGAAATTTTAATCCATCTTGAATTAAATATAGAGATCTTAGGAAATCAAAGGAACTAAGATGTATACCTTCCAACCTGTCATAATGACCAATGTCCAATGTCACTTGGAACCATTTCTAAATACACAGGAAACAATGCCTTTCCCAACAGTAAGAAGGTAGATAGTCTCCTGAAAGATGGTAAAGAAGAAAATGTTCTTTTTCAGGAGAGAGTTTCTGAACAATTCCAGACTTCCCAGATATTTTCCTTTACAATTTGTGTGAGAGGCACAGAAATTGAATTCAGGTTGCCAGGGGGAATTCTACACTCAAGTAAATTCTGTCCTGAATAGAGGAAGATGAAATATGTGACTCAAGAGGTTCACTTTGGACCCATCGCCACACTGACACTCAAATTTAGCATGAAGTCAGAGCAAAAGCAATACAAATCCTGATGCTGAGAACATGGAAAGTAGCTGGAGATAAGGCAAGAAAATCTGTAGGTTGATTGACACTGTTGACTCCCTCACCTGGCAGAGTGCTGGAGTTGGAAGACCGGCTCAGCACACCAAGCTCGCCACACCTCACAGCTGAGCACTCCAGGATAGGAGCCATGTGTGTCCTTGGCTGCTGTTGGTCAGGGCTGAACTTCAGCTGGCACTGGCAAAGAGGCTTGTCTTGTGCTTCCCCACTTTTTTGGCAGGAAGACCAAAGAAAAACATCAGTTTTGGAACAAGTCTTGCACTGGCATAGTACAGCTCACTGTTATATGAACAGCAAATCATTTTTCCATCTGTTTGTGAGGTTTGTATGTGTGCTACAGGTTGGTGGGTGTAACTAATCCGCCCTTGCTCTTTGGTCTTGGATCCACAAGTAATTGATATTGCTGGGGATGCCTTAGGTTGCTCATCAAACCACTGCTATTTTATCCAAGAAAAAGTCAACCTTTCTTCCTCCCTCCCTCCTTCCCTCTCTTCCCTCCTTCCTTCCTTCCTTCTTTCCTCTCTTCCTCTCTCTTTTTCTTTCTCTCTCTTTCTCTCTTTTTCTCTCTCTTTCTTTTACTCATTCTCTCTTTTACTTTCCTTCTCCTCTTGTCTTCCCCCATCCCTACCCTATTTTTTTCCCTCTGTGTTCCGCTCCTCTTCCTTTTTTCTGTGTGTCACTTAGTGATGGGTCTGAAGTGGAATAAGGAAAGAAAATTAGGAGTACACGAACCTGAGCCATTCTAAAAGCGTAAAGTTCTTTTAAAAAATATTTGAAGACATTTTAACTCTCCTGAAAGCAATGGAAACCATGAAGTGTGAAATAAGGAGTTCAGCTATGAGGATGCTCATGGCAGGAACAGCACCCTGGTAGCAACTCATTCAAGTCATCCTATGAGTGTGCAGAAGTACTTTCTCCAGATTCTTGGCCTATAGTCAGGAGAATACAGAGTTCTTGCATTCAAAATACCTACAGTACGATTGGGAAGATAAGGAGGTTCGTCCGAAGGAAAATGGTAAAACTAGGCAATGTATGAACATGAAGAATTTAGGGTAAAGGAAGGAATTCCTTGTGTATGGGTTTGTTTGTGACAGAAATATTTGCTAACACCAAATTTTGCATATGATGTAGTATGGTTAGTTACGGAGGAAAAAGAAGGGCATTTCAGCCCCAGGGAAGAGTATAATCAAAGAAAAATGATATTCAGAGGAAAACTAAGACTTTGACTTGGTCAAGGCACAGCTCTATCATTAGGTAATGGTAGGAAATGAGCTTGGATAAAGCAGATTTTAGGAAGATGCTTAAGCTTTGTCACTTTCTTCTTTTTGACTTTATTCTGGGTGGGTTAATATTCTTGTTCTTTGATAAAAAATGGCCAGGGGTATGGGGCAAGGCTCCTAACCATTTTAAGCCCTCCCTCTCTCTCTGTCTCTCTATTGGGATCCACTCTTCTTATTCTTTTTCTATAAAATTTTTTCTTTAAACATTGATTTTTTTTTGTTGGTTTTACTTTTTATATTTATTTATTCAAATTTAGACAAACAGCTGGGCACACAGAGGGGCACCCAACAGCTCAGAAGTTTGAAGCAGGAGGATCACAAGTTCAAAGCCAGCCTCAGCAACTTAGTGAGGCTCTAGGTAACTCAATAAGTTACAAAATAAAAAATAGAAAATAAAAGGGCTGGGCATGTGGTTCAGTGGTTAAATGCCCCTTGGGTTAATTCCCCTTGGTTCAAAAAAGACAAAAACAAAAACAAAACAAAACAAAAAAAACCCCCGTGGTTCAACAGGAAAAACTCATAAACAAACAAAATTTAGACACAAACATACTCTAGGCTACTCAAGGTCAGGATCATTTCTACCACTGTCTTCTGCCTCTACATCTTGTCTCACTGGCAGGTCCGCAGGAGCAATAAGATGCATTGAGCTGTCATCCCTATGAGAACAACACCTTTTTTCGGAATCCTCCTGAAGGACATGCCTGAGGCTGCTTTAAAGCTAACTTTCTTTGTAAGTACCAGAAATACTTTCTAAAACAATCATAGAAAGTATAGCAAATAAATAAATCATTAATATTCATTTATTACTATTATCAAGTATCATGTACTATCCATTATTGGGTTTGTTATACTTTTGTATAAGTGACTGTGCAGTAGGTTTGTTTATACCAGCATGACCCAAAACACATGGGAATGCGTTGAACTATGGAGATATTAGGGTGATCATGATCACTGGGTGGTAGAATTGTTTCAATTCCATCAGGCATTATCATGCCTGTAATCCCAGTGACTTGGGAGGCAGAGGCAGGAGGACAGCAAGTTTGAGGCCAGCCTCAGCAATTTAACAACACTCTAAGCAACTTAGCCTGACTCTGTATCCAAATTAAAAAAAATAATAATAAAAAATAAGGCTGGGAATGTGGCTCAGTGGTAAAGTGCTCCTGGGTTCAATCCCTGGTACCAAAAAAAGAAAAAAAAATGTTTCAGTTCCACTGTAATCTATGAGACTTCCACTGTCCATGCAGTTTGCTGTTGACCTGAACATTCTCAAACAGCACATGAATTACCCTCAGAGAGGCTTCCTCACCTGCATGGCCCTTCCTCTAACTCCTTTCAAGAGGCAGCTGTAACTGCACTCTGTTGTGACTGGTAGAGTCTCTCCTTTTGTCTTTTTGTTGCTCAAACCCTCTTCTCCTTCTTTATGAAAATACTTCCATTTTTCCCTGAAGTTCTTTTACTTCTCACAAATATTTCTCAACTGATTCCTGATAGAAACTGTCTTCAGCAAGTATGATGACTTATCTCCCAAACTACAAGAGGAATGAAAGAGAATGGGAAGGAGAAGTGCAGACAGGCAATAATCTCAGATTCACAGTATCCCTCTCTCTCTTTTTCTTGGTGTTTTAAAAAGCCTTTGTCTTATTGAGGTGATAAGCCCAAGGGATAGAGTCAGCTTTGTTTTATAAGTTCGGAGCAACTTCAAGTACTGCTGTCAATATTTAATTATTAACGCATGATAACAATAAAAACAGTACCAGCAACAATAGGCAGATACCACCATCTGCTACTGCTTCAGGGCTAAAAGGGGTACATTTTCAAAGATGTCTGTTTTGAAGGTACTTTACGGTGTTTTATTTATTTATTTATTGCATCATTTGCTTTCCATTTGATTTGAGGACACAGAGGACTGAGAACATTTTTAGACTTTGTTCCCCTACTAAAATGCTATTAATTTCCAGCTGTACTATTCTAAGCTCTATGTCATTTAAAAAATTTCTATTTGAATATATTCAGCTTTTCCCATATCCTTCTTACTCAGTAGGAGAACTGCCAAAAAGTATTCCAGATGCCTTTGCACAAGTTGTGTAAAGCAGACTCAGTGTGCCCTTGGTCTCACACATGAGTGAGTGGCCCTTTCCAGAAACCCAAGTCTAGCCTTGCCTCTCCCTTAGGGAGGTCTCTGCCAGCACATGGGGTCCTGAGTGGAGCTCTAGACCACAGATGCCAAATCAGTAACATCTGCACATCTGTTCACTCAGACTTCTTGCTGCAGAGTAAAAATGGCTTTTCTTTTGATACTGTCATTAAAGATCAACTCAGCTTTACTTTGCTTCTGTTTTATCCAGTCTCTGGGATTCACACTATTCACTCAGGATTCATGTAACCAAGATTGGAAGTCAGTTCTTTCTTTCTTTTCTTTCTTTCTTTTTCTTTCTTTCTTTCTTTCTTTCTTTCTTTTTTTTTTTTTTTTTTTTTTGATACTGGGAATTGAACTCAGGGGCACTCAACTACTGAACCACATCCCCAGCCCTATTTTGTATTTTATTTAGAGACAGGGGCTCACAGGAATGCACTTAGTGCTTCACTGTTGCCGAGGCTGGCTTTGAACTCGTGATTCTCCTGCCTGAACATCTGGAGCCTCTGGGATCACTGGGCGTGCGTCACCGCTCCTGGCTGTTGACACATATTCTTCCACTGTTTTAAGGGCTAAGTGAATAATACTTGGAATATTCTTCCAAAATACTCTGTTTCTAGAAAGGTGTTATATTAAAATGTGATCTGACATGAACTAAACTATGTCCCTCTTAATGTAATTTAAACTTTCAGAAGTAAGTTTTTCTTTCCTGTACATAAAAATTGTGTAGTTCAGGCTATGAGCTCTCAGTAGAAGCCGTGTGAGATAGATCTGCCATATATATTTCTTAATTTATTTTATTTAGGATGCGAAACCCTTTTAAAAATCATAGCTAAATCTACGTCCTAGAAGTTGTCCATATTTGGGGGACATTATTTCTCCTGTGCTACAATTAAAAGCAATGAAACAGTAAACCATGTTGTTACAGGTTTTCCCTCAGAACTTCTGATAAAATTAAATGGTTCCCAAGGTTATTCCATGATTACACTACTCTCCTAAATTTCCTAATCTCATTATACCCGCATTTGTCCTGACATGCTCTCCAAAGATTATTTTGCCTTCAAATGTCAGGAAGAAAACAAAGATCGTTAGGTGAAAACCTCAATTCTCATCTTTTCACTTTACAGTGTGTGCATGGCTCTTAAATACTTAACTATTTTCTAGTTATCAGGAGAAAATGTTATCCCAATTCCTTTCCACTGGAAATCCTTTGACTATGATTTTGGTAGTGAAATGTCTTGGGTTCATTCAAAATTCCATTTGAATCTTGGATTTATTATTTACTGGTTGCCTCTTTTTAGATGCGTTGGTTGAACTTTCTGAGTCTTTGCTCTTCCACCTGAGATAGGGTTAGAAAAGCAGCATGATCAGCCAATAGTGGACATAAACAATGATCATTCTTCCTCTCCACACTTCAGAGAGGGTTCTTTTATGACCTCTGTGCCAATCAAAGATTCCAGGGCTTGAAAAGACAGGATTTCACAGTTCCTGAGTCCTTCCTAGTCCCTGAAGCTTCCTTATTCTTAGGTCTACAGGGAACAAGACTTCTTGGGACAACATTTGCATCTTCCCAATTTTAGGGATGGCAGGTTCTTCAAATTCTGATCATTTCAATCCCCTTAAAGACATGTGCAAGCTATGCTGGCCTTTCTGGAGGTGACCTGAGCCACTCTGTAGCTTGTACTTCACACTTGCCTGTGTTCTTTCATTTTTCCAAATAAACTACTGTCTGTTACTCTGTGTGACCTGCATGAAATTCTTCCTATGAGTTTACAAAGATTTTTGGACCCAACACCTGCCTTGTCCCATCCCCATCCCCATCCCCACCTCCATCTCCAGCCCTTTGGTGTTATAGCTACTTTGAAGTAGGTGAGTGGGTCCTGCCTACAACAATGTCAGATGAAATTAATTGTATGAGAGTCTGATAAAGACTTTAGGCATATTTAGGAATTTTAAAAAATGAAGACATAAATAACTGGCATTAAAAGTAAAAGATTACAAACAAAAATGGCAGACATGAAAAATTATAAAATAGAGTTGTTAAAAAATCTTAGAAATGAACAATGCTTAATTCCTATATTTTGTGCATTTTCCAGGGTTGTTTTTTTTTTTTTTTTTTTTTTTTTTGTTATTTGTACTAGCAATAGGTTGATTAAAATTGGTTGTTATTCCCAAATGACCCTGAAACGTTTGGTCTTGGAATGTTCGGAGGTGAGATGATTGGATTATGAGAGCTGGAGTCTAAGCAATGGATTTATTCATTTGATGGATTATGAATTTAAAATGGATTACTTGGTGGTGACTGTAAGCAGATGGGGAGTGGCTGAAGGAAGTAGCATAGGGGTGAGAGCATTCCCTTGGGAATTATATTTTGTCCCTGGTACCTCTTTCTCTCTCTCTCTCTTTTTTTTTTTCTCTCCCTCTGCCTTTCGAATCCCATGAACTGAGCACCTTTCCTCTGCCACACCATTCTGCCATGATATTCTGTCTCAGCTCAAACCCAGAGCAAAGGAGTCAGACATCCATGGGCCAAACCTGTGAAACCATGAACCAAAATAAAATTTTCCTTCTCTAAATTGCTCTTGTCAGGTATTTTGATCACAGTGATGAAAAACTGATTAGCATAAGGAGTCAGGCCTAATTTGAGATTAGGAAAATAACATCTCTTAGATTCTCACTCACTTTCAGTGTAAAGCTAGGGGAGTTTTCCACCATGGTAGAGCTGATCACACTATTTTATATTGATTTTTGGTAGCCATTTGTAGTTCTCCAATGGGTCATGTCACATTCCTTAGTGCTGAAATCTAACATAGCATACTAACTGTCGGAGTACTGGTTATTGCCTTATTTAGGGATACTCATGGGAGTGTACCTAGTTTAGTTTTAAAGCTCCCTATGGCAGCCAAGGCACCAAGACCTTTGTCCTTTCGTGATAAGATTGGGATGACTGCCTTGATAGACGGTAGTTTGGGCTGCGCTGTAAGATGGCCTAGACTCTTCCTTAGCAATCTTATCACCTCAAGTGAACCAACCAGATTCTAATGTTTTGCCTGGTTTACACTTATAGTTTTGGGGGATTTTCCATATTCACACCCATGTAAGTACACATCTCTGCAACTGATACCTGAAACGAGGCAAAAACTTTTTGTGCGCTAATGTTTGCTAATAATTTTTTTATATTTTTATGTATATGCTTGTTATGGTTAGTTATGAGGTGTCCCCCAAAAAGTCATGTCTGAGATAATGCAAAGAATTTCAGAGTTAAAGTGATTGGATTATGAGATGTATAACCTAATCAGTGGATTGATCCATGGATATGGATTAACTGGGTGATAACTGTAGGCAGGTAGAATGTGATCAGAGGAAGCAGGTCACTCAGGGCATCACTTTGGGATGTATATTTTTTCCCTGGCGTGTGGAGTTTTCCCTCTGCTTCCTGTCTGTCATGTCCTGAACTGATTTCCTCTAACACAATCTTCTGCCATGATGTTCTGCCTCACCTTAGACCCAGAGTTTTAGAGTCAGCACACCATGGACTGAACCTCTGAAATTGTGAGTCAAAATAAACTTTTCATTCTCCACATTTTTCTTGACAGGCATTTTGGTCACAGCAATAAAAAAGCTAATTAAAACAATGTTTGTTAAAAATATTGCTCTGTAAATCTCCTTACCTATAAGTTCTTGGAAGGTTTTGGAAATAAGGCTTTAAATGTTTATTTATTCATGTATTTATTTATATTTTTGTTGATTCTTCTTAGTTATACATTACAACAGAGTCCTTTTTGATAAAATTATGCAAACATGACATATATCTTATCCTAATTAGGACCCCATTCTTGGGCACAATGGTAGTATTCATTTAGGTATTTTCATATGTGTACATAGGATAATTGTTAGATTTATTCTACTGTCTTTCCTATTCCTATTCCCCTCCTTTCTTTTCATTTCCCTTTGTCTAATCTACTGAACTTCTTTTCTCTTCCCACCCCATCCTTTATTGTGGTTTAGATTGCACGTATCAGTGAAAACATTCAAATTTTGATTTTTGGGATTGGCTTATTTCATTTAGCATAATATTCTCCAGATCTATCAATTGACTGGCAAATGTCTTAAAGTAATTTTTCTTTATGGCTGAGTAATATTCAATTGTGTATATATACCACAATTTATTTATTTATTCATCTGTTGATGGGCATCTAGGTTGGTTCCATAGTTTAGTTATTGTGAATTGTGCTGCTATAAACATGGATGTGGCTGCGTCATTGTAGTATGCTGATTTTAAATCCTTTGCATAATCATTTCTGAGAAATACCTACAAAGCAATACCTCCACTGATGTCCGATCAAATGACTGAGTACCATAATCTAACTAAGTCTAAAGTTTATTCGATTCATAAATTTAACCATCAGAGCCATGCATTTTGATGAACATGTTTGCTACTAATCCAGGAGCTTCACTTAAAGCTTGTTAGTAGATCCTCATGGTCCTTGCACTCCCTCTTAGGAGAACCTATCTCTATCAGTATTTCATTGTATAATTATAAACTGTCAAAATAGGTGAAAAGTCTTATAGTTTACCTTTTAAATCACAAGTAAATCTCATCCAGGTTCCTGAGTGTTGGCAAAAGATATGAGATAGCTGCATCAGAGAAAAAGATTTTTATTATTCCCAGGAACATCCATTGCCATTATCAGCAGTATCAATCAAAATATCAATATTTGCACCACATCCTCCAGACCCAATTTCCATAGGACTATGTAGAAGTCACTAAATGATGTCTACTCAAGCTGTACATTGTTACAGGAGAGAAACCTTAAGTGTCAGAAAATATTTTTGATAACTATAGGATGCCTAATTTTTGCTATCTCAATTTGCTATATAAAAGTCCATGAACAGGGTCTGGTAGCATACATCTGTAGTCTCAGCTACTAAGAAGACTATAGCAGAATCAATTGAGCCCACAATTTCAAGACCAGCCTGGGCAATATAATGAGACTTCATATAAAAAATTTATAAAAACATCCTTGAAAATAATAGTCTACAGCAAAGGATGCAAGTGACAGGTTGCTTGGAAGAGGCACAGAAACCCAGAGACCAATAATTTTTTAGTGTTAAAGTAATCCCATATTCTTCAAATATGTCCCACTTTTTCATGATGTATTAACCTTTTTATATACTATTGGATAATGTTTGCTAATTTTTTTTAGTACTTTATGTGTATATTTGTTAAAGATATTGCTCTGTAAATTTCCCTTTCTCTAAGTCCCTTGGGAGATTTTGGAAACAAGCCTATGCTGACCAAAAACAAGTTGCAAAGTGTTGCTTCTCTATTTTGTGAAATGTTTTGTGCAAAATTGATTTATTATTCTGTTAACTATTTTAAAGAATTTAGCATTGATGCTACCAGGGCTCACTGTTTTATTTGTGGGAAAGATGTCAAATTATTAATTACATTTATTTATTAGGTATAGAGTTATTCAAATTTTATAATCTTTTGCATTCATTTTAGTAAATTGAAAAATTTTCAAGGAAGGAATATTTCAATTTTATTCAAATTTTCACTTGATTTTTCCATGAAGTTGCATTACTCTTTTAATGGCTGGAAGATTTATAGGAATGCCCCTTACTTTTCTTTTCTGATCTTGGAAGTTATTGTTTACTCCTTGTCATTTGGACAAACTAATATGGCCTATTGATTTTATTTTCTTTCATCAAACTTCTAACTTTGTTTCATTTTTCTGCAAGATGCCTATTTTCTTTTTTTTCATGCTCTTTTATTTCTTTCATTTTAATTTCATTTGTTTTAACTTGCTCTATTTTCTCACAGTAGCTTTTTTTTGTTTTTGTTTTGTTTTTGTTTTTTCATGGCAAGTGTCATTTTGGATAAAAGTAACTGATTCATAGAGGGAAAGGGATAAATTTATCAAGGGGACATAAAATAATGAACATTTATTTACCTAAAAACAGATCCTCAAATATACAAAGCAAAAAATGATAGAATTGAAAAAGAGAAATAGAAAAATTCACAACTATTTTAAATGTATTAATAATTCCCTCATGAAATTAATATAAAAATTAGAAATTAATGCATAGGGCTGGGGAGATAGCTCAGTTGGTAGAATGCTTGCCTCGCAAGCACAAGGCCCTGGGTTCAAATCCCCAGCACCGCAAAAAAAAAAAAAAAAAAAATTAATGCATAAACATACTACAATCAAATTTGATTCAAATAACATTTATAGAATATACTACATAGTAGCAGCAGAATGTATATAACTTTCATGTGAACATAAATATTTACCAAATGGACTATATTTTGGTTCACAAAATAAGTCTAAGTTTTAAAGAATTCAATTCATACAAACTATCATCTTTGGCAATGATGGAATTTAGTTAGAAATCATAATAGAAATATCTAGAAATTCTATAAATATTTGGAAACAAAATTCTTAACTTATAATTATTAGGTTAAAGAAGAAATAAATACAGAAACTAGAGAGAAGTGTTTTGAATTGAATGAAAATAAAAGCAGCACAAAATTTTGTGGAATGGTGTCAAAAGAAAGACTTGGGAAATTTTATAGTACTGAGAACTTATGTTAGAAAAAAATTATTTTCTAAATGATCTAAGTTTCCACACAGAGAGACTAGAAAAATATAGTATATTAATCCCAAATAATAATATGTGAAATAAAAAGATCAGAGTGAAAGTAATTAAATAGAATACAAAGCAACAGTAAAAACAGATTGATTAAGTTAAAAACTCATTCTTTGTGAAGATCAATAAATAAATTCAAAAAATTTATCAAGATAAAAGGAGAAATGATATATAAATTATCAATAACTTTCAGGAATAAGAGTGTTTATGTCACTACAGATTCTATGGATGTTTACTGTTAATAAAATAATATTAGGAATAAATTTCTGGCAATTTGTTAAGATTAAATGGACAATTTTTTTGCAAGAGGCAAATTATCAGAGCTCACTAAAATAGAAATAAACCAAATTGCCCAAATTTACAAAACAAAGTGATTTTAACCTCTTTATTGAAATTTAATTCATTTATCAGAAAATCCATTTACTCATTTTATTTGAAAATCAAATAATTTCCTATATTTATAGAGTTGTATAACCATAATAATCATGATCCATTTGAAAACATTTCTTGTCACATTAGAAATAATACCCATCCTTCTTAGCATTCATTTCCAATTCCCTCCTAAACTCCCCAGTTGGAAGCAAACATTAATTAATAATAAGTTTGACTTGTTAAACTTCCAATAGATTTTTTTTACTGAAGACATATCATAATGAAATGATAAAATATGGTCTTCAATGCATATTTGTTGGTGGGAAATTGAGTTGTTTCCATTTTGGGGCTATTGTGAATAATATATCATGAATATTCATGTACTCATTTAGATGTGAACATATTTTTTCAAATATCTTAATTTTTATTACTTATAGACTCAGAAATAATTGCTAGATTATGTAATTAATAGCTCTATATTTAATGTTTCAAGGACATCTCACACTGTTCTCCATAGTGGCTACCATTTTAAATCCAAGTAGTAATTTATGAGGGTTCTATTTTCTTTACATACATGTTGAACTTGTTCTTTTCTTTGTATATTATCATTTATTCAACTGGGTATGAAGTGGTGTCATGGTTTGGGTTAGCATTTCTTTAATGTCTTACGGTGTTGAGTAATCTTATGTTTACTGGATATTTGTATATTTTATTTAGAGAAATACTTATGCACATCTTTTTCTAACTTTTGAAGTCTGTCTTTATTATTAAGTTGTGAAAGCTCTTTACAAATTCAGGATTCAAATCTTTTATCAGATATATGATTTGAAAATATTTTCCTCAATATTGTGATTGTCTTCTCACTTTCTTGATGATATCCTTTGAATCACAAGAGTTTAATTTTAATGGAGTCCAAGTTATCTATATTTTTTTCCTTTTGACAATTTTGTTTTTTGAACTCCTAAGAAAACATTACTTATTCCAAGATCACAAAAATGTACTCATTTTTAAAGAATTTCATAATCTTAGTTCTTACACTTGAGTCTATTATGAATTTTGAATTAACTTTTACATATGGTATAAGGTAGGGATCCAGCTTCATTTATTTTGTATGGAAATACTCGATTACCTCAGGATCATTTGTTGAAATGCCATTTTTAGTCATTGAATTATTTTTAGCACCTTTGTCAAAAACTAATTGCCATTAAGTCTGGGGGCTTAGCTCTGAACTCTTAGTCATATTTATTGATCTTTTTGTCTACCTTTCTGCCAATACTACACAAGACTGATTATTGTAGCCTTATAAGTTTTGAAATTGAGGAGTGTGAGTCATCAAAATTTGCTCCTCTTTCTCAAGCTTATTTTGACTGTTCTGGGTCTTTCACTGTAATGAATTCCTGTAATTTTATGTTTCTTCACCATCCATTTTGAATGTAAGTGAGACTTTCTCATCCCAGAAGCAGGGCTTAGTCACCCTTGAGATGTTTCCAGTTCTCTACCTCAACCCAGTTCCTTTATGTGAGCAATCCAGATGTCTGCCTTGTACAACTGCCATGCCTGATCTTATGGAGAGGAGGTGGTTGAATTTTACCTATTTGACTCACTCCACTGACACCCACACTTGGTATAACCTGTACAATATGCTGCAGTGACAACCTTTCAGTCACAACATGACCTGGTACAATCTATGACTGATGGTTCTAAAACCACTGATTAGAACTCCTGCAAGAAAACCTGGTTGGGTAGCACCTTGGACTGAAATTAAAGTTTGGCTCAAAGCTCCCTCACTTTCTTTCTCTTGTTCTCTACCCGCTGGTTGAATTTGTGTGTCACCAATAGCTTCCCTTTTCCCATTGGCCCTAGGAAGCACGCTGTGGTCTTCTAACTATAAAAGCAATAAACTGCTTCTATTATTCCATGTGTTTTGTTGAGTTGCCTCCTCTGTGTATTACTTGACAGACACACCCAATTCTACTATTTTCCTGGTCAGGGTTCTCCTAGAGAGTGTCTATCTTGCTAGGAATTGAGTGGACACAGGTCGGACAAAAGCCACAAATTTTGTCAGCCAATATAAACAAGTTTCCTGTGAGAGGGATGCCTGGTCATGGGTCAGACACTTAGTTATTAGGCTGTCCTCCAAGATAAAGATGTATCTTTGAAAGGCACACTGTAAACATCCACACCCAAATCCCCTGGAGCCTTTTCAGGGCAGACTACAGTTTATAGTCATGCTTCTGAGAAACACCTCAGGAATAACTTTAAAAGTAAAAATGTAATACTTGTTTTTCCACATGAATACTAAGTTCATCTTGTCAGATCTGGAAAAAAATTCCAGCTGGGATTTTGGTAGGAATTTTACTGATTCTGTAGTTCAAGTTAAGGAATATTACTACCTAAACAATATTGTCTTTGATTAATGAATGTGAGGTTTATTTTCATTAATTTAGGTATTCTTTAATTTTTTTCAAGATAATTTTTTGTAGTTTTCACAGAAAATTTTTTGTGTTCTTCTGTTAACTTTATTTCTAGGTATTATATTAATTTTAATAGAATTGTGTTCTTAATTTCATTTTTGGATAGTTCATAATCAATGTGTATGAATCCAATTAATACATATATATTGATCTTGTATCATATAGCTTACTGAACTTGTTTATTAGTTTGAAAAAAAAATTCATGGGTTCTTTTTGATTTTCATTCTCTCTCTGTACATAGATGCTTGTGTGTGTGCAATTTATATATGTGATATGTATATATATGTAATTTCATAGGCATGTAGAAATAGTTTTACTTCTTTCTTTCCAACCTAAAAACTCTTTGTTTTCCTTGCCCAATCACCCTGCCAGAAATTCCTGTTCAATTATGAATATATATGGTGAGTTGAATGCTTGTCTTATTCTTGATCTTAAGTGGAAAGCATCAAGTATTTCAACTTTAGCTAACAGGGGGACTTTGTGGATGTGAAAGAACTGAACTTTGGTTAAATCTTTCCCATCTTTCCCACAAAGATAACTCCAGGGTCATATAATTTATATATATTTTATTTTATTTTATTTTTTGTGGTGCTGGGGATCAAACCCAGGGCCTTGTTCATGCAAGGCAAGCACTCTACCAACTGAGCTATCTCCCCAGCCCTATATTTTATTTTATATATAATATATTTTTATATATAAATTTTATTTTATATCTAAATATATATATATAATGATTTTTTCATAACTTCTCTGAAAATTTTGAGAATGCTTCACAATTTATTCTATTAGGCCAATATCAGCCTGAGAGATGAAAATATCAAAAGAGAAAAATTATAAACCAATACTGCTCATTAATATAAATACAAAAATTTTTTGAAAATTAATGTTAAGTTCAAAACATATAAAGGAGAGTACATTATGACACATGTGATTTCTCAGGATTTCCCAGTTTATTTAATATTTGAAAACTGGATTGATGCAATTCATAATTAACAAAAAGGGAACATGAGAATATCAATTAATTCAAGAAAATAATTTAGGAAATTCAAGATCTGTTTCTGACAAAGACTTTCAACAAAGAAGGAGTAGAAGGCACTGTGACCTGAACATGGTTGGTTCCCATCAAAACCCATGTTAAAATTTAGTTCCCAGTGTAATAATGTTGAGAGGTGCTGGGGTCTTTAATAGCAGGTAGGTCACTAAGAAAGATTAATGTCTTTGTCTCAGCAGTGAGTTCTTGCTCTTGTGGGACTGGATGGTCACTATGATAATGAGTTGTTACAAAGCAAGCCTCCCACTTCTTCTCTTTCTCTCTCCTACACACACACACACACACGCACACACACACACACAAACACTTCTCTTGTGTGTGCCTGCTTGCATTTTCCTTTTATTCTGCTCTGTTATGTTGTAATATTATGCCCTTACCAAATGTGGTAGCTCAATCTTGAATTTTCCTGCTTCTAGAACCATGAGTTAAATAAACCTTTTGTTTTTAAATGGCCCTGTCTCAAGTATTCTGCTATAGTAAAAGAAAATGAATTAAGATAGAAGGGGACTTCCTCAATTTGATAAAGGGTGTCAATGAAAAACCTGTAACTCATATTATATGTTATAGCAAAAGACTAAATATTTTCTGTTAGGATCAGGAAAAACACAAGAATGCCTATTCTCCTACTTACTTAGAATTGCAATTAAAGTTTTATCCAGTAGAATGAGGCAAGAAACAAAATGTATCCAGGCTGGAGAGGAATGGTGATAATGTCTTTATTCATAATTATGGATGTAATTAATGAAATTTCCATGAAGTTATGAAAAAGCACCTAAACTTAATAAGTGAGTTTAGTGTGAATATAGCCTATAAGATCAATATGCAAAATTAGTTATATTTCTTTATAACAACAATGAACCAATTAAAAGTAAAATGGCAATACAATTTCAATACCATCAAAACATGAAACTATCATCATCCCATATGGATATGTAGATTCAATAGAATGTCAGCCAAAATATCCAAAGAACTTCTTTTTAGAAATTGGCAAAGCATTTCTAAAATTTATGTGGAAGTATGGAGGTCTAACATAGCTAGACAATTATGAAAATAAGAATGAAACTGAAGGTTAACAATGCCTGATTTAACATTTACTATAAACCTACAGTAACCATGACGGTATTTGCATCAACAAAGTGATTGGGCAAGATTGAGGGACCAGAAATAAACTTACACATGTATGTGCAACTGATGTTGACAAATGGAAAATACAATGCAGTGAAAAAACCTAGTATATTCAATAAGTGGAGCTAGAACAAATAATAGCTATGTGAAAAAAACAAAACAAGGAAAAATTTTAAATTAATACTTTACATGATATGCAAAAATTATCAAAAAGTAGACCACAAGCCCATTCAGGCTCAAAAAATGACATCAGAAATTATAGCACTTTAGTATGCTAAACACTATGAAATGAAGACTTTTAAAGGCTTTAGGAGCAAACTCATGCATCAGTACATTTTCCATTGTTATAACAAAATAGGATGGATGATGTATAAACAAAATAGGTTAACATAGCTCATGCTATTGGTGGCTTAAAATACAAATAGCATGGCATGGGCTCTAGTGAGGGTCCCCTTCATTGCAACACATAATGGCAGGTGGCATCACTGAAAAAGTACATGTGAAATGGAGAGGATTTATGGGGACACAGGCAGCTAAATAAGTATTGAGGGGTCAGTCTTGCTCTTTTTAAACATTTTTCTTGGGAATTAACTAGGGTCCCACAAGACTTATGTTAATCTCTTCTGACAACTGCTCTCAATGATTTGACCACCTTCCATTAGGTCCAACCTCAACGTTTTTACCATCTCAACATCACCTGACTAAGGACCAAATCTTCAACGCATGAAACCTTCAAAGATAAACCACAAACAACTCTTAACACCTAGAACAATGGTCTTTTTCATTGTTATAACAAAATATCTGATGTATAAAGAAGTGAGATCTTGTATTTCTTACCCCAAGTGCAGGGTAGAACTCTTTTAAGTTTCATTCTCAGAAACTTATAGAGAAGGAACACAATTGCTTTTAATCCCGCCCCCCGAGATTTCATTAACCAGGGAAGATTAAACTTATGCCACACATAATGTTAAATATTCAATAAAGCAAAATGAAAAAATTCATTCATTAAAAATGATATTTATATAGAATAACTAAGAAAACTGTGAGAAAACATGTATTACTAAAGTCAGAAATAATACAGGATATGTCACTGACAACTTTAAAGGAATTAAGAAGTTTATAAGTAAAACCTATGAGTGACTCTTACCAATAAATTGGACAACATAGAGGAAATGGAAAGAAAATCACAGAACATCCTAAGTCATTCAAATTAATGCAAGAAAAAAGGGTAAAAATCAATAGACCTCTACCCAACAAAGAAATTAAATTAATTAAAAATTTCAATGAATAAAAGTCTGACCCCAGAGGCTTCAATAAGGAACTCCATCAAGTTTTTATGAAACAATAGTAAAGTACTACATGTATTTTCAGGTAATGGAGGAGGAGAAACTTAATCTATAAAATTTAGTATATGTCCTCATATAGCAAGAATAACACCAATACCAAAGACCATCAAAGTTATCACAAGAAAATAATATCCCAGATATAAATCATTCATGAGCTAATTGAAAAGAACCTTACCACATTTTTAGTAAATAGTGTCTGTAAATACAGTTTTTTAAAATTGACCAAGTTATATTAATCATTAGAATGCAAGGTTGGTTTAACATGTGCAAATCAATTAATGTAATGTATCATGACAACAGAATAGAGGACAAAAGAAGCACATGATGTTCTCACCTGACATATTGAAAATTGACTATACTAGAGGTTCATCAATGGTAACAACTCCCAAAAATTCTGGAATGACAGGTACCTCATTAAACCCAATAACTGTATTTTTTACACTTTGCTCTAGCTAACATCTTATTTAAAGTTTGAAGACTAATGCCTAAGATTGAGGAAATGTTGAGGATAATTGTCCTCATCAAACCCAATAACTGTATTTTTTATACTTTGCTCTAGCTAACATCTTATTTAAAGTTTGAAGACTAATGCCTAAGATTGAGGAAATGTTGAGGATAATTGTCCTCATCATTTTGTATAACACTGTAGTAGTGGGTCTATTCATGCAACCAGACAAGAAACATCAATTAAAGATGTAGAAGGAAGAAATAAAATTACTTTCATTTATAGATTAAATGATTTTGTGGACAGAAAATTCTAAGGATTTTATAGAAAAGTGATTAGAGCTAATTAATAAGTTCAGCAAATTTGCAGGTGTGTTAGCCAGCTTTCCATTGCTGAAAAAATAACTGAAAACTTCAAGGAGGAAAGCTTTATTTTGACTCATGGTTTCAGAGGTTTCAGTCCATGATTGATTGGCTCTATTGCATTGGGCATGAGGTGAGGGAAAACATTATGGCAGAAGGGCAAGTTGGAGAAAAGCTGCTTACGTCAATGTAGCCAAGAAACAGCGGGTGGGGGAAGAGAGAGAGGGACCATAGACAAGATATAACCTTCAAGGACAGGCCATTAGTGACCTACTTTCTCCAACTAGGCCCTATAGCCTCGTGTTTCTATCACATTCCAATAAGCACCATCAGTTGTGGACAAAGTTTTTAGATCAATAACAGTAAGATGGAAAAGTCAATATTATTTCCATATGTTAGTAACAAAAAGGAAATAAAAGTAAGGATGAAATTCATGATAGCTATGTTTGGGAATACTCTTTAACAAATATAAACAAAACTGCATACTAAAAATTGCAAAATATTACTGAGAGTAATTACAGAAGAGAGTAATTACATAAGAGGAGAGACATAACAAGTTCACATATTGAAAGATTCAATGTTGTTTCAATGAAACTTCTCCCAAAAGTGAGAAGTGTAAAACTGTAGATTCTACATAAAATCTCATGAGGAACTTTGTAGAAATTTGCAAGCTGATCCTAAAATTTATATGGAAATGCTAAGGTCATAGAAGAGTTACAACAATGTTGGAAGGGAACAAAGTTGAGTAACTTTCACTAATTCTGAACCTAATATTTTGCTACAATAATGAAGACTGTATGGCATTGGTTGTAAAGATGAACATATATATATATATATAGATATATATATATATATATATATGACATGTAACGAATTACAACATATAGAAAAAAATTCTTAATTTATGTTAAATATGGTCTTTAAAGTTGGTAAGAAATTCAATGGAGAAAATATTTCTAACAAATCCTTCTGAGAAAATAGATACACTTATGCATAAATATGAACTCAGCTTTAACAAACCATAAATGAAATTTTTGTTATTTTTAGATAGACATGACAATGGATTGTATTTTAACATGCCATACATACATAGAGTATAACTTATTCTACTTAGGATCCCATTCTAATGGTTGCAGATGATGTGGAGTTTCACTGGTGGTGTATCCATATATGAACATAGGAAAGTTATGTCTAACTCATTCCACTGTCTTTCCTTTTCCCATTGGCCCTCCCTTCCCTTCATACCCCTTTGTCTAATCCACCGAACTTTCCTTCCCTGTCCCCCCTTGTTGTGTTTTAGCATCCACTTATCAGAGAGAATATCTGGCCTTTGGTTTTTGGGGGATTGGCTTATTTCACTTTGCATGGTAGTATTCAGATTCATCCATTTACTGGTAAAAGTCATTCTTTTTTATGACTGAGTTAAGATTCCATTGTGCATATTTGCTATATTTTCTTTATCCATTCATCTGATGAAGGTTGGTTCCATTGATTAGCTATTATGAATTGAGTTGCTATAAACAATGATGTGGCTGTGTCACTGTGGTATGCTGATTTTAAGTCCTTCGGGTAAATACCAAGGAGTGGGATAGCTGGGTCAAATGGTGGCTCCATTTCAACTTTTCTGAGGAATCTCTATGCTGTTTTCAAGAGTGGTTGCATCAATTTGCATTCCCACCAGCAATGTATGAATGTACCTTTTCCCCCACATCCTCCCCAACATTTATTGTTGCTGTATTTTTGATCATTGCCATGCTGACTGGAGTGAGATGGAATTTCAGTGTAGTTTTAATTTACATTTCTCAATTGCTAGAGATGTTGAACATTTTGTTGTTTCATATTCTGTTGGTCATTTGTATTTCTTTTTCTGTGAGGTGTCTGTTTTGCTCCTTTGCTCATTTATTGATTGGGTTATTTTTTATTTTGGTGTTAAGTTTTTTTGAATTTTATGCATATCTGGAGATTAGTGCTCTATCTGAGGGGCAGGTGGCAAAGATTTTCTCCCATGTTGTAGGCTCTCTCCTCCCACTCTTCATTGGTTCCTTTGTTGTGAAGACGTTTTTATTTTGATACCATCCCATTTATTGCTTCTTTATTTTACCCCCTGCACTTTAGGAGTCTTGTTGGGGAGGTTGGAGCCTAAGCTGACAAGATGGAGAGTTAGGCCTACATTTTCTTTGAATAGGCACAGGGTCTCTGTCTGATTCTGAGGTCCTTTATCTACTTTGAGTTGAGTTTTGTGCAGGGTGAGGGTTAGGGGTTTAATTTCATTCTGCTACATATGAATTTCCAGTTTTCTTAGCACCATTTGTTGAAGAGGCCTTCTTTTCTCCAATGTATGTGTTTGACACCTTTGTTTAGTATGAGGTAACTGTATTTATGTGGGTTTGTCTCTTTGTCTTCTATTCTATTCCACTGGTCTTAATGTCTGTGTTGGTGCCACTACCATGCTGCATAAAATAAGCATTCATTAAAGTGGATCAGTCTACATTTAAGTGCTAAAGCTATAAAACTTCCAGAAGTAAACACTGGAGAAAATTTTTCTGATGTTGGGTTAGGCAAAGTTATTGTAGATATGACACTAAAAGTACAACCAATTAAAATGATAAATTGGACTTCATGAATATTTACAACATTTTTTTTATCTATAAAACATCAATACTTAAATGAAAAGACAGATTACTAACAGGAAAAAAATTGCAAAAACGATGTCTTATAGAGGACTTATATATAGTCATATAAAGAAACTCCTGTAACTCATTAAAAAGAAAATAAACATCCCAATTAAAAAACCAGCCAGACATATCACAAAGGAAATATATGAAAACTAATAAGAATTACATATGAATATCTAATCCAAATTTGAAAAGATGTTAATCATTAATCATTAGCAAAATGAAAATTAAAACCAAAATCCTATACCACTACATGCCTGCTAGCAAATCTGCAATCCAAATAACTGACAATAACAAGAGTTGGCAATGATGTGGAGAGAATGGCATCCTCCTACATGACTGGTGGGAAAGTAAAATGATATAGTTACTTTGGAAAACAGTTTGACAGTCTCTCTAAAACAGTTTTGTGTTATTTATTATATGATCCAGAAATTTCACTTCAAGGATATACTCAAGAGAAATGAAAACATATGTCTACACAATGACTTGTGTGCATAAGTTTATAACAGCATTTTTCTTAAGAACCAAAGACCTACAATAAGCCAAATGTCCATCATTTTTACATGGAAACAAACTGGGATGTTGATACATAATGAAATAGTGCTCAAAAATAAAAAGAGGGCTGAGGATATAGCTCAGTTGGTAGAGTGCTTGCCTTGCAAGCACAAGGCCCTGGGTTCAATCCCCAGCACCACAAAAAAAAAAAAAAAAAAAAAGTAAAAAGAAACAAACTACTGATATGTACAACAATACAGACAATTCTCAAAACTATTATGCTACGTAAAAGAAGCCAGAGGAAAATAACAACCTAACATGTGGTTGTATTCAAAGGGAATTTTAGAAAACCAAATCTCCATAGATAGACAACATATCTAAGGCTGCCTGGGACTCAGGGCTAGAAATCGGAATTGACTGCAAACAGGGAGGAAGCGATTTTTTGTGATGATGTTAGAATTTAAAAATTGGATAGTTCTGATGATGGTCCAACAGTATAGATTTAATAAAAATAATTAATTTGTAAACTTACCATGGGTCCACTTCTGGCTGTTTAAAATTTCTAATTTTTTGATCCTGTCATTTAAATATTTAGCAAAAGTAGAATAAGAGTATTAATATTCCTGGTGTAACAGTAGTTACATACTAAATTTAGGAAATTGGAAGGAACTTTGCACTTTTGAAAGTACTTAACAAAGAGATGAGTTGTCAAAACAAGTGTTTATTAACCATGAGCTTCAGGTGATGGAGCTGTTTGAAATACTGTTAGCTTCTCTTCATTGAGTCTCATTCTGTTGGCCCCATCTCACACTCGCCTCATCTTATGGAAAATTGGTAAAGTAATTTACAATGCAATTAATTTGTGAGTCCCAATTTATTCAATCCTTTAGAGGAGCTTTGATTTTTGCAATAAATTTTGCCATATTTACTTTGATACAAGCTTCTGTGTATTTAGTAAATAATAATATGAATGATAATTTATTTAAATACAGTATTTGAGCAATATAGATATAATTTATCTTAAATAAATCTGAATATTTTAAATGTAAAATAATTTATTTATAGCTTTACTATTAGTGGCAGATCCAGACCTGGAGCTTTCTAGACAGGAATTTTACTATCATGCATTTTCATTATTTTGCTTTGATTTGATGCCAGGTTTTGAAATGCTTTCTTTCAGTATTTTGTAAAGAATGGACCATGACCTGAATAGAGGTTGTGAATCAGTTTGAGAGAATTGTGAATATCAATTATTTTTAATGAAATAGTGTCAGAATAGAGAACAATATGAATCACAGTGAGTAACTTGTGGTGGAGAAACTATTCTTCCAAAGATATTACTTCATTTCCCACTCTTGCAATAATGTGGCTTTTGACTTTGAGCTTGGCCATACCATTTCCCGTGACTAACAGCCTGTGGGTAGAAGTTAGGTAGTACACAGTTCTCAGCAGAGGGTTTCAAAGTTTTGAGAGTCATCTACTTTTGGGCAACTTTGTATCCACATGAGAAGATTCTGGTGCAGAATGAAGAGACTAGTGAAACAAACCTGATTCCAATTTTCAATCTGTAGCTTTACCTAGCAAATTCTGTTCAATTCCAGCAGGCACACTGACACACAAAACCATGTTGGATAAAGAAATTATTGTTATTTTAAGCCTGTAAGATTTGAAGTTGTTTGCTATGCAGCATTGTTGCAGCCAAACTAAAACTCAAAGGATTAATATTGTATTGTGAAAAGTTTTTCTGCTTACATATATGATGTTTCAGGAGGTCATGCCTAGGATTATAATATAAAATATACTTTATTATAAACATTTCATCAAAACTTTGAAAACTGCTTCCTCAGTCTACTAAAGTGAATTTCCTCTTAGGAAAAGGAAGATACAGATTTCTTCCTTTTTTTTTTTTTTTCCAATAATGCAACTTTGCTGTGGTTTCCAGCTTTGTTACTTTTCCATTACTATAACAAATACTAGACACAACCATCTTACAAAAATAAGTTTATTTTGGCTCACAATTTTGGAGATTTCAGTCATTGAGGGGTTGGCTCTGATGTTTTGAGCCATTGTGAGGCTGCACATCATGGTGAGATCAAGTGGCAGAGCAAAATTGCTCAACTTGTGGCAAGGAAGCCAAAAAGACAAGAGGAATAGACAGGGTCCCACAATTCCCTTTGAGGAAATGCGTCAAAAGACCTGAAGACCTCCCACGAGGCCCCACCTCCTAAAGGCTCCACCCTTGTGCCAGCCTGGTACCAAGCCTTTAATACATGGGCCTTTGAAGGACACTCAAGATCCAATATAGCACAGCTTTATTGAGGTATGATCACCAAATAAAAGTGTAAATACAACATGATGATTTGACATACTTTTACATTTTTGAATAGTTACCATAATTAAGTTAGTTAACACATTCATCACTGTGTATGTGTGTGTGGGAGGTGTGTTAACATAAAATCTACTCTCTTAGCAAATTTCAGGTTCACAACCTATACACAATGCTATGCATTAGATACCCAGAACACATTCATCCTCTACCTGAAATTGGTGCCCTTCTACCATCTTTCCATTTCTCTACCTGTGCAGATTTCATTCTATGGAATTAATAGCTATAATACTCTGTACCTAGGAGTCAAACTTCATAACTACTATTTTCTTCTAAAGCATCTGGGCTACAAGTATATTCAGGAAGGGTAAGGGAGAATGTCAGTTGATTCTGGATCAACATGAAGTCCTCAATAGTCAAGGACCTGCAGGAGAAGAGAGCATTCAGGGCTGTCATTGACTCTTTTTCTTCTTCCTGATTAAAGAGGTGATTTGGAAAGTAATTGGGTGGACAATAAAGTGCCTGAAAATGTTATTCATTGATGTAGCATGTCTCTGTTGGTCCTCTGATTTTGTAATGTTCTAGAAACTCTGAAACATAGAACCAGTGCAGACATGACCCACGTCAATACACTAGGAAAAATCTCTAAGCTACAGGATGCTACTAGGAGATTTTGTCTCATTATGATTCTTTAAAGCTCTTGGAAAATAACTAATCTGTAAGTATTTCTTTCTGAAAACTCATACATAAGTATAGTCTATTCTTTAGTCTGTAGATATGCTGGTGATGCAACTTAGGTCTCCTCTGTCTCTGGGAAATCTGTACAACAGTAGCTTGACCCAAAGATAGAATCTGTTGGAAAAATGAAAGTGGTAATTTGTATGGAAATAGAACAAGGTTTTCTTTTTATTCCCTGGTACGAGAGATTGAACCCAGGGGTGCTTTACCACTGAGTCATACCCCAGTCCTTTTTATTTTAAGACATTAAGACAGGGTCTCACTAAATTGCTAAGTTGGTGAGGCTGAACTCCAATTTGTGATTCTTCTGCCTCAGTCTCCCCATTTGCTGGGATTACAGGTGTGTGCCACCACACCCACCTAGAACAAGTTAAAGAAGAATTCAATTAAGAATATTTTTTATTTCTGGAGTAGGATAGAGCAAAACAGGGTTTCCTAAAATATCAGGTCTTGTGATCTGATTCCAGGAATCCTAAGTATCAAATAGCTAAGGTGAAGGGAATAAAAGTACATATATATATGAATATTTAAAATCTTATTAAGTATGATTGCATGATAAGTTTGGGAAAACATAAAATAAAATGTGTTCCATGTAACTCTTGTAAAAATGGAGCAGAGAACTAACAAATTTCTAGAGAAGACAGAGCGTGGTTTTAGTTCCCAATACAATTTTCCTGATAAAGAGGTGAAATTATACTTAAAATTATTTTTCTCATAAATGGTTCTCAACTCTGACTGCATGCTATAAGTAATTTTACTGCCTGGCCCTTACCCAGTCTTGAGAATCAGAATCTCAAGGGTAGGACCATTTCAGCCAATGTGGAAAATCACTACCTTAAATATTTTTAATAAACTCTTTATTAAAAAAAAGTTTTAGTCATAGATTGACACAATACCTTTATTTTATTTATTCATTTTATGTGGCACTAAGGATTGAACCCAGTGTCTCACATGTGTGAGGCAAGTGCTCTACCATTGAGCCATGATCCCAGCCCCTTTAATAGTCTTAATAGAAATATTGTACTGTTTATTTTGAAAGTGGAAAATGATTAAAATTTTGATATAAGAATTTGGTATTTCTTAGTGGGCTGAGATGGCACTTAGAACTGAAGTCTTCAGATAAACTTTGGCTAAGTCTAGATTATTTGTTCAATATGTAACTGCTGAGTATCCATGTTACCAAGTTCCATCGGGCCCTGGTGCTGGAGCATTTTTTAAATGTACCTGGCATCTTCTAGATTTTACCATTTCAATTCAGACAGAAAACAGAATTGTGTCAGTGGCCTGAGTTCTTTCACATAAAGAATAATGAATTGTTAATATAACAATTATAATATAATATAAGTTAAAATAATGGTAAAACCTAGATATTACTACTGACAACACATTTTAGTTGCATGTTACATATAATAATTAAAGTTCATAACTCTATGTAAAGATCAGGATTCCCCCCTCCTCTCAGAGTCACTTGTCTTGGGGAAGGGGTTATTGACTGGTTTTGCCCCCCTCTCTTTTTTTCCCATTTCCTTCCTGATTGACTTGCTGCTGTTGGGAAACCTTACAAGGAAATGCAAGCAGGACATGGTAGGAAACAGGACATTTCTCCTTGACTAGGCCTCATCTAGGATACCTGAGTTTTATGAGGGTTTGTGCTAAGGCTAGAAGAGTTTGATGGGAGTCTTTCTGGTCTCCCTTGTGTGTTCCTTGAGGACCTCTGATTCTGGCTTCAGTTCTGATCCCATGGACTGCCTTCTCTTATGACTGGGCTTGTCTGTATGCAGATCCTGGGGGTCCTGATGTCCTCATCCAGCTTCTGTGGAGATAGCATCTTTCTTCCACCAGTTCTTTCTGAGAGCACCTGAGACTGTACCCAGGGAGCACGTTATTCGCTCTGATCAGACCTAGTGCAGTCACTCCCCTGTCATGCTGTACACACCTATCTGACCCATTCTTTGTCTCTAGAGCTCCCAAGCAGAGCCAGGAATGAGTTAAGCCTGCCTGTTAGACAACGGAGGCAGGGATTGAATTCAGGTGTAAATCTTCTTGCCAGAGTTACAGGGGAAGACTTCTCTTCCCAAAGAAATTCTTTCAAGTCTTCCTTGTGGATTATTAAGACTTGTTCACCCATATTTGCTTAGAAAGTTTGAAAACTGGTCTAGAACTTTATATCTTTGCACCTTGGCTTCTCAACAATTTTAAATTAATACCTTATTATATATGATGTGCATATGTGTGTCATTACAAATTCTGATTGGGAGATCATTAGACTGGTTTGGCTCTGGGACTTCAAATTCCTTGGAGAACAAACCAAGACCAATATAAACTATAAATTGAAACTAGAAATTGCACCAGTCAGAAACTACCAACTAACTTTTAACCAATCAATATTGCTTTCTTTGTCTTGGTTCTGCAAGTAATTTTATTACAAAATTTTTCCCCTCCTAGTAGTTTGCTAGCCCTTGTAGTCTGATACTATCCTGATTCAAGAATTGATGAATGTTCAAATAAACTCTTTAAGATTTAAATGTGATAAGTTTTTCTTTTACCAGGATGGGTGTATGTGTGTGTGAAATTAAAATTGCAAGTGTCTAAATGAAACAAATTATCTTTTCATGTGATTACTGGTTAAAGTAGGAAATCCCCAATATAGAATAAACCTTACTGATAAAAGAATAGTATTTATTATCTAGATATTTTCTGATTACACATAAAGGGCTATATCCCTTCTTCTATCTAGTAAATAGGAAATCACTGATGATGTCTTCCAATAAAAACAGTATGAGACAAGGTGATGTTAAAATCCAAGTCTATCTCAAATTCATCTAAAGTCAAAAGAATGAACTTTTAATAACTTTAGTCCAAATTGTATCCCCAAAGTATTATGTTCTATGTTAATTTTCATGTTCACTCACAAAAATGTAAAGAAAACTTCTATAAAGTAGAAATGTACCTTACATGACTCATGTCTATCAGCTGAAATGAAAATAGGATGCCTATGTTGTGTGCAGAAATTGCTTTGAGTCACTTAGCAGCCTTATTTTCTCTATGAATTTATTTTTTAATTTGACCCCTGGTGTGTGAATTAGCTTTTTTCTCCACATACATTTAGTCCTGTTCACTGAAATCAGTTTTGTTCACCAGTCTTGCTTTATTCCAAATATAGCTTTTTGCATCAGTAGTAGGTTAGTTGAAATTTTTTAATAGCAGAGAATGCTCTCCTGGTTATTCAGGTGAAATCTAGATATCTTTATAAGAAATAATGGAGGAAAGAATTTTAAAAAGACCAAAGAACAAGAGGGTAAAACTAGAATCAGTATAATAAGCAGAAATATACTGATGGGAGGTAGAAGGGTTATCTAAAAAATATGTGATTGACACTCTCTGGCTGATCATGTAGATTTTAATAGTGCAGGGGACATTAAAATAGAGAGGAAAAGAAGTTCTTAATTATCTTAACTACACTAATTTGAGTACTTCCATAAACTGATTCTTAAAGTTCTTTTGCTACACGCACAATCCTGATAGTGTCTTTAAGGAAGTTGGAGTGCAAAGTGTGGTCTAGGGTGTTTGTACTCTGCTTTGTTTTGTTTTGTTGTGTGATATGAAATATAATCTATCTCTAGCTGTATCTCTATCTCTATTTCATCTTTCATCTATGTGGATCCTGGCTCATAACTCCCTTCCCAAGGCAGACCACAGAAACTAGACTTTCTCTTTCCCAAAGAAGATCATAGAAGTTATAATTTCCCCCCATTTTTAGCTGGCCACACAAAAATTCTCTGAGTGACCCTTCCCTATGGTACATCATGAGATTCTTCTAATTTCAGAGGGTCCTGCCCTATTCCCTGGAGGAGGAGCATACAAGGAGGCCAAGAAGAATCTGAACAAACAGGGCTTACTGTTTTTCCCCGCTCAGTGTGTTAGCATTCAACTAACTAAGCATTCTTTACTGCGCAATCATATTTGACATGGTGGTCCTTCCTTCAATCATGGTTATGCAAGGAAGTCTCCATAAAAACCCAAAAAGATAGGGCTTGGAGAGCTTTGGACATTTGAAGATGTTGTAGTTGCTGGACAGTGGCATGCCTGGAGATGACACGGAATCTCTACACCTTTTCCAACATGTCTCATCCTATCATTTCTTCATCTGTATCCTTGGTAATATCCTTCATACTAAACCTGGAAATGTAAGTAAGTGTTTCTTTGAGTTCTCTGAGTGAACAATGCTAGTGACTGAACTGAACCTAAGGAGAGGGTTGTGGGAATCCTGATTTACAGCCATTCAATAAGAACCTCATATAAAACAACTTGGGGCCTAGGATTGTCATCTAAATTAGGGGAGGGATCTTGGGGACTGAACCCTCAATCCGTGGATTCCGCTGCTGTCTCCAGGTAGGTTGTCTCAGAATTGAATTGAATTAGAAGACAGTCTGTGGGTGTCTGCCATAGAATTGTTTGCTTATTTGCTCTTGATGGGGAGAAATCCCAACACCTTTGGAGGTCATAGTTGTTTTTTGTTGATGTGGTGTGAAAGCAGAGGAAAAACAGACCCTTTGTTTTATTCCTAACACACTTTCTTTCCTTTTATTTATTTTGAGGTGGTGGAGGTAGCATATCAGGCAGGTTGGAATCATTTTCAAGAACCCTGGGTGGAAATCATACTAATATAATAAAAACAGTACTTTCCCCATGTAAATCATCCTATAGGTGCCAAATAAAATAAAATAGGAGTGGTTAGGAGCTGGGAAAGTGGCTTAGTGGTAGAGGGAGTGCTTAGCATTCACAGAGCCCTGAGTTCAATCACCAGTACCACAAAAACAAAAAAAATAGGAGTATTGAGTGAGATTTACTCTTCATTTTATTTTCTTTCCTCTGTGTGGTACTTCCAGGAAGGTCAAAAACAAGTTATAGGTCAAAAAATGCCTCCTGGCTATTGATTCCATGAGAGATTTTCCAGAGTATGCGATTCCCATCCTGCATGACTGGTGGTCAGAACATGTCTGTGTATGTGACCTGCGTTTTCACGAGGGAAGGGTGTCTTTCCTTTCCCAGTGGCATGTCTCAGGGGAAGAGCAAAATCATTTGTATTTTTGAACACTCTCTACACAAAATCTTCTTGGATTAGTCTGGCACTGCTAATTTTAGCTGACCAGATATCCCCTTGCTTGACAAAACTTAAATGCCTTCTGGTTTTAAATCCAGATGTGTTTTTCCCAAGAACACCTATGTTGTAAATAAGAGCATCCTCTCCCCCAATTATTTAATAGTCAGTGGCTGACAACACATAAACTAGGGTAGGTATTATATTAGTGAAGAACTATGCTAAAACCTCTTTCAGTCTTTCTTTTATATGATTGCTCTGTTTATGATCTTTGCTTTTTGACCAAGATTTATTAGACATTAGAGAATTTTAAGTACCAGGAAGCATTTTTTTTTTTTTGTATTTGTCTTCAAAAGCAGGTATTTTGTGTGTGACCATAAGTGGTTGTAATTACACAAGACAACGACCAAAATAGATGCTGCATGAAGCATTTTGTAAAGAAAAGTTTCTAATACCTCTTGGTCATGTTAGGAAGGACAGTCAAATATTGAAAAAGCAACTTTTTGATGCTCACAATTAAGAAATAATTATTACGAATATCACATGTTTTGGGGCAGACCTATCTCATGACTGTAAAAGCATAACGGAAGTTGACATTGTCTGTCAACTTGTGTAGAGAGTGTTCAAAAATACAAATGATTTTGCTCTTCCCCTGAGACATGCCACTGGGAAAGGAAAGACACCCTTCCCTCGTGAAAACGCAGGTCACATTTGCTAAGGCCTGGTTCTATTTCAATTCTCATGGAAATGTCCTGGCTCCACCCAGCTCACTGTTTTAGCTCTGAACACACATTTACTATTGCATAGAGTGATCATTTGGTGCTTTGTCTTATTTTCTCCTATGAATTTTTTTTTTCTATTTGATATCTGGTATGTGGTATGGTGAGTAAAGCGTTGTTTTTCATATGTTTAGACCTCTTCACTGGAATCAGATATGAATTCCTCCTTAGGGAAAAAGGCTGTGACAGCAGTATTATTTTGTACAGGGAAGAATTTTATTAAGCAATTAAATAAGTCATTGTTTCCCATGATTTGATGTCCGCTTCCTGCAGACACCTCTTAAACAAATCACTTTGACTTTGACATGATAGTTTTTTCAGAATGTGTAAAGTTATTATGTGGGGAACCTGGAATCACATGCAATTTGTGAAGTTCCCTAAGTTAGGGATCGTCTTTTGAAAGAAAGTGTCAGCAAATACAACTTGTGCATAATCCTATAAGCCAAAATTACCATTATTTTTTATAGTATAGCATATGCCCAAAACCCATTAAAGGCATATTATGTATCTATGAGAGTTGGTCTTGAAACTTTTTCTCAATTGACCTACTGTTACTTTTTTTAAAAAAAAAAGTAACTCTAGATTTCTGCAGAAGTCTTTTTTTCAATTTTAATAATGAATCATACAAATTTAATTTAATTATTACATTATACATTTTGATCAAAATCAACTTGATTTTTACCTCATTAATTTCATATAGCTACTCAGTAATGTGTAGTTAAGTCTAGTATTTTCCAGGTGTCATTAAATTTACTTCCAGGGAATGGTGATTTATTCAGTTTCCAAATACTCTCTTTTCATTCACAAAATGCAAGTTATTAAATATATCCTGAGATGAAATACAATTGTTTTATTGTTTTATTATCTTGTGAGTCTATGGTCATTTATTCTGGACACTGATCCCAACTATACAGAGTTATGTTTGATTTTATCTATGATGTTGTAATTCTCTTAATAAAATATTTGAAAAATTTTGATCTACTTTTGATATAATGAGAATGTTTACAGAATAACAAAGGAAATAATACTTTACTATAGTCACTGGTGTATTTCATGAATTCTGTAGTTCTCAGATTTGAGTTATTTAAAAAAAAGTCACATTTTTATTTTTTCTCATATAAGTTACACTGTTTAGGCATTCTAAATTAAAAAGAAAAAAGAGAGGAAAAAACAATGTAAAAAGAAAATGTAATTCACATAAAAGGTAAATTTTCATCTTCAAGACAGTTATCAGGAATGGGGTATCTTTCTTAAATCTAGACCTATACAGAGACAGCTGCTAAAATTATATTTAATCAGAATCACCAGTTTACTATGAAAATATTTAAAGATTTTAAAATAATTGAATTATATTTACATTGTATTTTATTGTCTTTATGAATCAACAAACATTAAAAATAGAAGAAATCTAGATCAACACAAAGAGGACAGAAAGTAGTTATAAATTAGGAACATACTGATATCTCATCATGGACTTTTCAAATCAAACTCTCTCTCTCTCTCTCTCCATATATACATATACTTGTATACATATGTATGTATATATAAATAAGTATATTAATATATAAATAAGCATATATATGTATGTACACACACATGCACACATATTTTTAGCTAATAGATGATATTTTATGACTCATATTTCCATGCCAAGGTAGTTTCCCTTGCTTTTTAAGTTCATAGGTATAACCTCAAAGAGTTATCTCTCTAATTTCTTCTTTTGTACTTAATTAAATTATATAAAGAAAATTGAATAGATGAGCAAATAGGAAGTTGATGAAAAGAGCACCTATTTAGAAAAGTAGCAATGAAAAAATAATTATAAATTGTATTTTGATAATTGAATAATAAGGTAATACTAAAATCTATGCTGTGTGCTCACCAAATTGTTTCCTTTTCTTTCTGGGAAACATAAAACAACTACATTTCCAGTATCCTTATAATTAAGTGAGAACATGTGAGTGAATTCTGGCCAATCACAATAGATCCATTTCCAGGACCGACCTCTTCTAGAATCTTCCATATTCTTTATCTTTGTCCATTGGATAACCAGATACTAATGTTCTAGTGGAGGATGCCAGATCCTTAAAGGACCTCCAGAGATAGGAAAACCACAGATGGAAGTAGCCTGAAAACCTGAGTCATTTCATGGAGACAATTCTCCAAAAATGGCACTCAAATGGAAATATCTGTACCAGATGTTTTATGAATAAAAAAATAAACTATTATCATGGGAAACCATTGTGATATTTGATATGTTATCATAGAGGTACAAAAAACAGTAATTTTTTTCTGATGTCTTGATTGGTCAACTCTGGAAGGAATCTATATAGATATGTATCTCAAAAAAGAATGAAAAAAATTGGGACACATATTTATATATGATTTTATTTAACACAAGGTTCCCAGTCTTACATCTCTTCTTTTTTGAAATTGCTCATTAACTATTAAAAGGCTTAGCTTACAAAATAAGACACAGAATTTTGCTTGACCTGTAAGTTAAATTACAGCTATGTCTGTGTACCCCTAAACTGAGAGTGGTATATAAGATGCATATATTCAAAGTGCCCCAGTTGTATTATCTAATCAATTATCTCCAAAGAAGCAGTCTGTGCATTGGCACGGGACAATACTCAATTGCCAGATTTGTTAGACAATGGGATTTCTTCCCTTCTCCCTTTAATTCTATGACTGGCCAATATCTTAGACTATCCAGAAAGTGGACATTTCATTTAATTAAAGAAAATGTTCTAATAAGGTTCTCAAACATTCTAGCATCTGCTACTCATTCTTGTAACAATAGTGGTAAAATCCAGAAGGTAATAAGTTGGCCAAATTGCATCATGTGAGAATTGATGCATTTTTATTTTTAACTACTTAATTCCTAAAATATTTTGTGGTGGTGAATATGTCTGTGGAAATCCTGTATTGAATGCCAATATTTGGCTCACTAGTCTGGAGCTGTATCTATGTGGGAAGCATAGTTCATTTCAAAATATATAGAAAAGGTTAAATGCAAGTCTGAGTTTCTTAAAAGCAAAACCAGGACTCCTTGGGAAAGGTGTTTTTGTAACATATAGTTCCTGAAGCCATCAGGCAGACTGGGTTAAACAGGAGATTGGCATGAAATTAATAGCTCCTCAGTGGATAATGAATGCAGCTGCTGTGGTCTTTTAGTTTTGATGGCTGGGCCTTCTCATTGGATGAGCAGGAGTGTAAGACCCACAAGTGGGACCACTGCTGGCCTTCATTGAGCGCGTATCATGTTACTGCTTAATTGGCAGCTTCTACAGAGGTCTTTGCGCAAAAGATGCTATGATCCAACTGGAAGTGAAAACTTGTGTCTTCCTTCTGTCTCTTATTTACACCTCTAAAATGTTTAAAGATATGTAAATATATACACAATTCCTCCCATTATACAAAAATTATACATTACTCTGTATTGTTATTTTATTGCATCTTTGTTTTGTTGGTGAGATTACAATTCCTTTAGATTAGGAGCTATGGTATATTGTTTATGCTTAAATTGCAAAAACTTGGTGGTTAGTATAAATTCTGATACTGGAGTCAAGAGAGCAGAGATAATTAAGAAGGCTAAAGTTTGGAAGAAATAATTTGAAGGAAAGTTAAAAATAGAGTGAGACCCAGTGTTGTGGTGCACACTGTAATCCCAGTGGCTCTGGAGGCTGAGGCAGGAGGATCAAAAGTTCAAAGCCAGTCTCAGCAGCATAGCGAGTCCCTAAGCAACTCAGTGAGACCTTGTCTCTAAATAAAATACAAAGGGCTGGGGATGTGGCTCAGTGATTAAGTGCCTCTGGGCTCAATCTCCAGTACCAAAAAAATAAAATAAAATAAAGTGAAATAGTATGCAGACCTAGTCTTTTGAAATGTGAGCCAGCAGATATAAATTTAATGAACAGTTTTAAAATGAGTGTAAGTGTTTGGTCAGACTTAAAGAGAATAGGGTTAGATCTTTGATAGCTTGGCAACAAATTAAGGATTCTCTGTGTTTCACTCTTTTTTAATTTCTTTTCTTTTGCTTGGTAGAAGTTGCCGTCCTTATGAAAAAATGTTTGCTTGATTTCAGTCCATTGATGGAGTCATTAGAATGTAAAGATCATATCCAAATTTAAGGATCATATCTAAGAATGGGAGAATGGTCCTCAGCAAGGTTTGTATGTTTGGGGACCTATTTTTAATGTAGGTTAAATACTATCTATGCTATAGCATTTCTTTTTATGTAAGTACTCTATTTTTAAGAGGAGCACTAAGAAATATGAATGCTATTACTTAATAAAAATGACCAATTTAAATGAGACTTACCTTATTTCTTATAATAGTTTCCTTGCTAAATGAAATAAGAGAAAAAGTTCTCTAACCATCCATTTCACACTCCTCCATAAAATGTCCTGTCCTTCATTTATGTTCCTAGGGTTACACATTCTTTTGCACTCATATACTATTGAAAGTTATCCTCTAAATTAATAAAGTGTTAGTGGTCATAGTGTTTTTACAAATTACTAGTGAAAAAACAGGAACAGTGTTTGCTTGACCAAAAAGAAAAATGCTTAAGGTCTACTTGAAACTTCAAGTAGCTCAAGGACCTCCACTTGAAAACCATTTAAAATAGGCTTTTTGCTGAGTGAATATTAGCTGAATACCATATGTCTTTGCCATACATATCTGCAGGATGACAATTCCCAGATCTGGCAAATTCTTTGCCTATAGGAGTACCAGAAGTAATGATCCATCAATTTTAGGAGGATAGACAAAAGTCCAGGTTCTAACAAAGTGGGTCCTTAAAACCTTAATTAAATGGAGGAAATGATTTTATGCAAATTGTAATGAACCCTAACAATTCTTCAACATGAACTTTACCATAACTTCTTTAGAGGAGAAGGAGAAGGAGAAGGAGAAGAAGAAAGAGAGAGAGAGAGAGAGAGAGAGAGAGAGAGAGAAGGAATATGCATGTGCAGGCTCATGCACACTATCACTTGAATATGTCCCGCAGAAGTTTATGTGTTGATTCATAGTGCAGCAGTATTTGGAGGTGGGGCCTAAATTGGAGGTGTTTAGGTCCTAAGTATAAGGTCCATAGCTTAACATCTGTGAAGCCATTTTAAGTCCTCATTGCCATTTTATAAAATGTTTCATTTTCCTGCCATAGAGAGGTTCTTGCAAAGAAATAGGAGGTCAGCAGGTAGCTCCCCCATCCAAGTTTTGCTTTCCTACCTTAGATACTTAGCAGATAACACCTGTCCCCCTCATCACCTATTAACCAACTGAGCTGAAACATCTCTTTGTTTTCCTAGGGGCTTACCACAAAACTTCACAGGTACATTGCACACTAGAAATAGCTAATCACAAGGCTTTATGCAAGCAATTCCTAGGAGTAGCCCACCTAAGGGTCTACTTGGAAAAGCCCACCATGGGCTTCACATAGACAGCTCATGCAAGCCTATGCAAAGTAGCTCTATAAAACACCCCAGAGTTAGATTTTCCTTGCCCTCTCTCATCTTTTTGAGTGCTGGCCTTTGTCAGACTCTGGCTGACAAATAAACTTTCTGTGTGTGGATCTCTGTCCCCGCCTGTGCTCACTTTTTTCTGAGTTACCCGCCTGTGCTCACTTTCATTTCATTGGCGCCTTGATTCTGATGGGGCTCCCCAGCCTACTTGCTTCCTTTGCTCTGAGGGTTTGAGCAGCCCTGGGACTCAGGCTCCCTTTTAAGAGTCCAAGCTGCCCTGGGACCCGATCCGACCTTCTCCACAAACCACGCTTCCATCTAGCTGAGCGCTCTCCTTCACATCCCAACACTGGACTCATTCCGTTAGTAGCTCCTCCCCAGGTTTTTGGTTAAACAACTTGGAGACCTGGGAAGTGACCATTGATCGTCCAGCACCCCCGAGGCTCTCCACAGGTCGGGGGCACCCCCAGCCACGGTTCTTGTAACTATGGCTGAATCCTTATGCTGATTGCTGGGAGGGAGAGCTTTGGGCTGACAGGGATTCTTTCCTGAGGACGCTACCCCTTGCCAGAGCTATTTTTGGTCCTTGGTTCATCTCCAGGACCCGTTCTTTGCAAAAGCCCCCGGTGCCAGGCATCCAGGTACCTTATAGGCCTAGCAGGGCTAAGCCTCCACCCTTACCTAGTGGTGGTGACGACCCTCTAAGGTAACCTGCCCTTCACTCTGGTGTTTCCCTATGGGCCAGGGCACACCTTGCCTCTATATTCACCTAATCCTCTCTCGCAACGGGCAGCTCATCCTCAGTCCCCGTCCATAGATCTCTGGGCTGCCTTTTTGCTAATATAGAGCACCTGCTCCTTGCTCTGGACCTCAAACCAAAAAAAACTTATCTGTTTATGTAATGAAATTTGGACAAGCTATATTCTAGATAATGACTCCAAATGGCTGCCTAATGGCACCCTGGATCCCAATATTCTTAGGGATCTTTTTAACTTCTGTGAGCAATCGGGGAAATGGAAGGAGATCCCATACGCCCAGTCCTTTTCTTTCCTGCGTTCTAAACATTCTCTCTGCAACACCTGCACTCCCGCTCAAATCCTTTTGGCTCGCACTAAACCAGCTCCTACTCCAACTAAAGCTGAGGCCTCTAATTCAGACTCTTCTTCTTTTGACCCTGCTGATGAACTTCCACCTTATCGAGTACCTCCCTGTAGTGGTTCTGTTCTGTCTCCATCTGCTAGGCTCCTCTTTCTCCTTCTTTTTCTCCTCCTAAGACACCGTCTTGGGCTGCTGCCCCTGGCCCAGGAACTCACAGGGCCACATTAGCCACCAGTCAACCCACTTCCATGTTCCTTCTGTGTGAGGTGGCCCTGGGTGGATGGTGTCGTCAGGGTTCATGTGCCTTTTTCCTTGTCTGATCTCTCTCAAATAGAAAAGCAGCTTGGGTCCTGTACTTTCAATCCCACCACTTACATCAAGAGTTTTAATACTTAATCATATGACCTGACCTTTCATGACATCCATATGATCTGGTCAAGCAACCTTTTACCCGAGGAACACAGGCGAGTTTGGGAGCAGGTCCGAGTCTATGCTGATGAAGTACATCAAACCTCCCTAGGGTGATCAGTTGGCACTGAGGCAGTCCCGGACCAGGACACCATCTAGGATTACAATTCTCCTGGGGAAATGAATAATAGAGACCACTTTATTACCTGCCTTATGAAAGGACTAAGGAAAGCAGCCCATAAGGCCGTTAACTATGAGAGACTCCAAGAGGTTTTCCAGGACAAAAATGAGAACCCTTTAGCATTCCTTGATTGACTAACTAAGGCCTTATTACAATACACCAATTTAGACCCCAAGGCCCCAAATGGGAGACAACTCCTAATGACCTACTTTTTCTCTCAAAGCTATCCTGACATTAAGGCAAAACTGAAACGTTTGGAGAGCGGTTCCCTACTCCCTAACCTGAGGTTCTGGCTGTGGCCTTCAAAGGTATAAAATGGGAGAACTGAAAAGGCCCACAAGCAAAAATACCAAATGCTTGCTCAAGCTAGTCATATAGTCCCTGCACTGGCTGTAGCAGCCCCAAGTTCCTCCAGCTGAAAGAGGGTTCCGTCAGGGCCACCAAGACCTTGTTTTAAATGTGGTCAGTTGGGTCACCAGACCCAGGTATGTCCCAAGCCTCGCCAACTCCCAGGTCCTTGTCCTAGACAGGAAGGACACTGGGCTCTTGATTGTCCTTGAGCACATAATGGCTGTAGGTCATCTGGCCCCTCTAGTCCTTCATTCCAACTTCTAGAACTGACCACAGAGGAGGACTGACAAGGCCCAGGATCCCTGTACCCAACCACTGCCATCACTCATTGATCTTGGGTTACTCTGAGTTGCAGGTAGGCCTATATCTTTCCGTTTGGGTACCGGGTCACATACTCAGTCCTCACAGAGTTTTGGGGGCCTACCTCTCCTTCAACATCCTCTATTATCAGGGTAGAAGGCACACCTTCACAATCTTTACAGACACCTGCCCTTGTCTGCAGATTTAAGTCCTTAATTTTTACTCACACCTTTCTGGTGATCCCAAAGTGCCCTATTCCTCTTATGGGTAGGGAAATCCTTTCCAAATTGGGGGCTACAATTTCCATTGCTTACAGCATGGGATCCCTTCCAAATTTTCCCATGACTCCTCTAATCCTAGCCCTTACTGCCAGTCCCCCTTCACCAACCCCCACTTGCTCTCTCCCTTTACTCCCTCAGAAGTTGATCCCATTGTATGAGATATCGCAAGTCCTTCCCTTGTGATATAGGGTCCATCACCACCCTATATAAACCCACTTCAAGTAACCCTGCTACTTCCCAGCACAACCCCAATATCACCTTACCCAACAAAAACTCCTAGGTTTACTACCCATTGTCCAAATTCTCCTACAAAAGGACTTTCTTAGATCCACCAGTTCTCCATACAATATCCCAATTTTAGCTGTAAAGAAACCAAATGGCTCCTATCCCTTAGTTCAAGACTTCACCTCATTAATTCAGCCGTTATACCCATCCAAACTGTAGTCACCAATCCTGACACCCTCTTATCCACCATCCCCTCAGGCACCACTCACTTCATTGTACTTGACGTAAAGGATGCATCCTTCTCCATTCCTTTACGCCCTAGCTCTCAAGACATCTTTTCTTTTCCATGAACAGATCCTCACTCCCATACCTCTTCCCAGCTGACTTGGACTATTCTCCCACAAGGATTTCCAGACAGTGCTCACCTTTTTGGACAGGCTTTAGCCAAGGATTTCGCTTCATTACGTTTTGACAAGTCTATAGTTTCACAATATGTTGATGATCTTCTCCTCTGTAGTCCCTCTTATGGGGATAGTTATGAGGACATATGCAAGTTACTTAATTTCCTATCTCCTGTGGGTATAGAGTGTTACCCTTCAAAGCTCAGTTATCTTTAACAATGGTCACCTACTTAGGCCTCCTCTTCACACTCACTCATAAGGCCATTACTATTGATAGAAAGGGCCCTATTGCTAACCAATCAGTTCCCTCCACTAAGAAAGAAATCCTCTCTTTCTTGGGAATAGCAGGATTCCTTCATGCCTGGATCCCTGACTACTCTATACTAGCCAAGCCCCTATACAACGCATCCCAGGGCTCACTCTCTGAACCCCTACTACATCCCATCACCACACAACTTACTAAGCTCCAACAATCCATCCTTAAGGCACCTGCCCTCCACTTGCCTGATCTCTCACACCCCTTCCTACTTTATGTAAATGAGAAAAAGGAATTTGCCCTTGGGGTTTTAGGACACATGTTAGGACCAACTTTTGCCCCTGGGGTCTATCTATCCAAATCCCTTGATCCCACCACAAAGGGCTGGGCCCCCTGTCTGTGGACACTAGCCCCTGCCTCTTTACTAATTAATGAATCCAAGAAGCTTACCTTTGGGGCCCCATTAATAATCCTAACACCACACCAGCTTAAAGAGCTTTTCACTTACAAAGGACTACACTCCCTACCCCCTTGCTGCATCCTGTCCCCGCAGGTATCTCTGATGGAGGACAGCAGCCTCACCTTTTTCACCTGTCTTCCATTGAATCCTGCTACGCTTCTTCCTATTCCTCAGACTTCTCCTCCAGAGTTTCAATACAAGGATGAATGGAGCCAGACTCCTCTTCCCATTCTTCACTCTTGTGTTGAGGCCCTGGAGGAGCTTCTTCCACATCCCAGTCACATACATGAGGGACCCCTACCCCTAGCAACTCATGCTTGGTTCAACTATGGCTCTTCCTTCTTACATGAAGGAACCTGCCTTGCAGGATATGCTACAGTTTCCTTAACATCAGTTATAGAGGCCTCCTCACTTCCAACAACACATCCGATCAACAGGCTGAACTTATCCTCACCAGGGCTTTTATTTTAGCCAAGGGGTCCTCCCTCAACATTTACACTGACTCTAAATATGCCTTCCACATACTACTCTTCCATTCAGCCATCTGGAAGGATCGTGGATTTCTCACCATCAAGAGCACCTCTATGTCAATGCCAAATACATCACAAATCTGCTCCAAGCATCACACCTTCCCACCACCACTGACATCTCTCACTGCAGGTCTCATCAAACTGACTCCTCCTTTGTCTCAATAGGTAACAACAAGGACAACATTGAGGCTAGAACGTCTGCCCTCCAGCAGGCTCCCATACACCCCCATCTCCTTTCTCTACTCTCCCCTCCTACAGTTGTCTCACCACAACACTCTTCACTTGACATACAGCCAACAACCCAACAGACACTTACCTCCATAAATTCTTCAACCCAAACACTGCCTCTTTACTGCACTTCTCTTCTTCCCAACTCAGACTCTCCTGAGGACTCTCAATTCCTTTCTAACCTCTCATCTTCCTGAGACATCTGTCAAAAAACCAATCCTACTTCCAACCTTCGGGCCCCTTGCTTTCCCATCACACCAGGCGAGGGGACATCTCTCAGGCTGATTGGCAGTTGGACTTTACTTCCATGCCACCTGGGAAGCGACATAGATTATCTCCTAGTCCTAGTTGACACCTTTACAGGATGGGTGGAAGCCTTCCTGACCACCAACAAACATCCATGGTGGCCACTACCCTTATTACATGCATAATCCCCTGATTTGGTCTCTACATCTCTTCAACCCAACAATGGTCCTGAGTTTACCTTTCATATTTCACAATCGGTAGCCAAAGCCCTTAACGCCTCCTGGCAGTTCCACATTCCTTATCATCCACAATCATCTGGGAAGGTGGAACATACCAGCTGTACTCTGAAGACTACCCTCACCAAGTTATCCCTCAAATTATACCTAGACTGGATAAAGATCTTTCCTCTGGCCCTCCTCAGATTATGTACTCTTCCAAAGAAACCTCTCAAGATCTCCCCATTTGAGTTATTGTATGGGCGACCCATTTCCCTCCACAATCTCCCAACTCCAGAGTCACTTTTACCCTCTCCCCCTCACCTGCTTTCCCCTCTACTCAATTACATTAGGAGACTTCTTTTTTTCCCTCCCTCCTACTCCCCATTATGTGTTATCATCCGCTTGTTAGCAAGATCATTCGTCCTTTGGTTTTTCGAGATTGGCTTATTTCACTTAGCATGATATTCTCCAATTTCATCCATTTGCCTGCAAATGCTAAAATCTTATTATTCTTTATGGCTGAGTAATATTTCATTTGTATGTATATATACCACAGTTTCTTTATCCTTTCATCAATTGAAGGACATCTAGGTTGGTTCCACAATCTGGATATGGTGAATTGAGTAGCTATGAATATTGATGTGGCTGTATCTTTGTAGTATGCTGATTTTAAGTCCTTTGGGTATAGGCCGGGGAGTGGGATCGCTGGGTCAAATGGTGGTTCCATTTCAAGCTTTCTGAGGAATCTCCACACTGCTTTCCAGAGTGGCTGCACTAATTTGCAACCCCACCAGCAATGTATGAGTGTACCTTTTTCCCCACATCCTCGCCAACACCTATTGTTGCTTGTATTCTTGATAATCGTCATTCTAATTGGGGTGAGATGGAATCTTAGGGTAGTTTTGATTTGCAGTTCTCTTATTACTAGAGATGTTGAACATTTTTTCATATGTTTGTTGATTGCTTGTAGATCTTCTTCTGTGAAGTGTCTGTTCATTTCCTTAGCCCATTTGTTGATTGGGTTATTTGTATTCTTGGTGTAGAGTTTTTTGAGTTCTTTATATATTCTGGTAATTAGTGCTCTATCTGAAGAATGAGTGTCAAAGATTTTCTCCCACTCTGTAGGCTCTCTTCACATTGTTGATAGTTTTCCTTTGCTGAGAGAAAACTTTTTAGTTTGAATCTATCTGAGTTATTAATTCTTGCTTTTATTTCTTGTGCTATGGGAGTCCTGTTAAGGAAGTCTGATCCTAAGCCAACATGTTGAAGATTTGGACCTACTTTTTCTTCTATAAGATGAAGGGTCTCTGGTCTGAGGAACCTTCTTTGGGAACATGAAGATAAACTTCCTAGTCAAGCCTAGCACTGACCCCCATTCTCCTCTAACTCTCTCACCCAGGGATCTAGTACTTCTTAACCCTCTTAACAAAACTCCTCCCTCCTCTTCTCACCTAACTCCAAAATGGTCTGAGCCTCACTAGGTAATACTCACCACTCCCACAGTAGCTCTACTTGAAGGCATTCCCTACTGGGTACACCATTCCCACTTAAAATTATTTTATTCTCCCCCATATTCAGTCATATCTATAGTGCCCTTCAAGCTGCAGTTCTCTAGGACTACAACTCCAGGCCTCCCTCCGATTACTGAGGTTCTGAGACCAATGACCACCCTTCAGGAAAGGACCACCTTATGCAATGGGTGAGCTATTCACCCTTCCCCAATATTATAGGTTTCTCCAAATATTACAGGAAGTAGTTGATTTCTCCTAACTTCATTCCTACAATATACTCTCAATAGTTCAGGATCTCCATATCCAAGGATCCTTTGCTAACTTTACCGCAGAGGAAACCTAACTATGTCCACACCTCTTATTTATCACCCACTCTGTCCTTAAAATATGAGAACTATCCCCATCATACCTCTCCTTCTCTATTTAACCTGCTTCCCTCTTGGAACATCCCACTCACCAGGGGTCAAAAATATCTGGCAATAAAAAATCTATGCCACAAATTTTGACCCTATGCATGTATTCACATCCACTTCATACCTCAGGCTGCATGTAGCCCACCTTCCATGCCTTTGACTTCTTAAAAGCCAAATGTAAGGATAACTGCCCAGACTGGAAAAGATACAGTGTAAGAGTCTATAATTATGACCAATCTTACCTCTGCCTAAAATCTGAAACACAGGCTCATGCATAGACAAATATTGGAAAGGATACTCATCCTGGTCATGTAATTATCACTATACTAATCTCAAATATGGAGAACCAGGAAGGCAATTATATAAACTTACACAAACTTATGAATGGCTAGAACCACACATCAAACCATATCTCAACTTTAAGATATCAGATCCTTGGAACCCAGAATGGGAACAAGGAGTTGAAGGATCTAATAACATGGACTATAAAACAGATATTCCACATAGTTCTATTCTAATTGTAAAGACTTATAATCAGGAAACTTCCTTAGATAAAATCATTAATGTACTCAAAGACATGTCCTCCCACCTTTCCCAATGACTGTCCCCCCAACCCAAATTATCCTGGACACAACTCAGTGAATCCTCTCTTAACCTTCACCAGGTTGTCAATGACTCCCTATGTGAAAAGAACTGTTTTACATGTGCCCCTTTGAACCAATTCCCAATCACAGCAATTATGCTCTCCAATATCTCAATTCCCCACAACAACTGCATACCACACCCACAGAAGCTTTCCCAAAATATAACTGTCCACTCTTTAGGAATAACCAGATCATGCTGGCACACCCACCAGGGCACCACTCAAGACTCCACACCCCAATTTCCATGCTCCACAAACATTGCCCTTACTTCCACAACTTTCTACTCCAGCCCACTGGGTACCTATTTCTTATGCTCACAGTCCCAAAGTACTTGCATCGACTCCTCCACTGTAGAACCCTGCATACTAGTCATGCTGTCTCCTCAACTCATTCTTTATAGCTCTTCAGAATTTCCTTAGCAAGACTCCCAAAGCACAAGCAATCAAAGCAAGAATCAATAAATGGGATGGACTCAAACTAAAAAGCTTTTTCTCAGCAAAGGATACAATCAATAATGTGAAAAGAGAGCCGACCCAGTGGAAGAAAATCTTTTCCACACACACTTCAGATAGAGCACTAATCTACAAAGTTTATAAAGAACTTACAAAACTTTGCTCCAAAAATACAAAGAACCCAATCAATAAATGGACCAAGGAACTGTACAGATGCTTTACAGAAGAAGACATACAGGCGATTAATAAATATATGAAAAAGTGTTCAACATCTCTAGTAATTAGAGAAATACAAAATAAAACAACTCTAAGATTTCATCTTACTCCAATTAGAATGGCTATTATCAAGATTACAAACAATAATAGATTTTGGTGTGGATGTGGGGAAAAAGGCACATTTTTACATTGCTGGTAAAGTTGCAAATTGGTGCAGCCACTCTGGAAAGCAGTGTGAAGAATCCTCAGAAAACTTGGAATGGACCCACCTTTTTATCCAGTTATCCCACTCCTCAGTTTATACCCAAAGGACTTAAAATTAGCATACTACAGTAACGCCATCACATCAGTGTTTGTAGCAGCTCAATTCACAATAGCTAGATTGTGGAACCAACCTAGATGCCCTCCAACAGATGAATGAATAAAGAAACTGTGGTATATATACACAATGGAATAATATTCAGCCATAAAGAAGAATAATATTATGGCATTTGCAGATAAATGGATGAAACTGGAGAATATCATGCTAAGTGAAATAAGCCAGTCCCAAAAAACCAAAGGCCGAATGTTTTCCCTGATCAGTGGATGATGATACATAATGGGGGTGGGGAGTAAGAGAAGAATGGAGGAACTTTAGATTATGTAGAAGTAAATGAGAGGCAGTGGGGTATGAAAAAATGGTGGAATGAGACAGACATCATTACCCTATGTATATGTATGATTACACTAATGTTATGAATCTACCTTGTGCACAACCATAGAAGCAAAATGATGTACCCCATTTGTGCACAATGAATCAAAATGCAGTCTGTAAAAAATTTAAAAAAAAATTTAAAAAAAGAATTTATGTCAACTTTTGCTCCAACAACCTGAGAAATATGTGCAGTGTTCCTCCCAGTCCTAGTAGGCATTACCCTAGCCACCTCCCTCACTTCCATAGGACATTCAGGGGGAGCTTTAGGACACAGCATAGACCTTGATAGACAATTTGAACAACCAAGTGGTGAAGTGGTTGAATCTATTGAACCTTCTACTGAGGTCATCCCACATCTTCCAAGCCCAAATTTCCTCCCTAGTGGAGTGGTATTACAAAATAGATGGGCTCTAGACCTCCTCGCAACTGAAAAAGGTGGAACCTACTTCTCTCTTGGGGAACAATGTTGTTACCATATCAATCGATCAGGAAAAATTGAACAAAATATACAAATCTTGCAAGACTGGCCACAAAAATCAGACAGAGGGGCTTCACATCTAGTCTTTCCCCTTTCTCCTCCTCCCCTGGGAACCCTCTCATATCCTGGGTATTTCCCCTCTTGGGCCCATTAAAAGCAATATTAACTTTCACCATCTTAGTTCCCTGTCTTTTCAGGAGCCTCCAAGCAGCCATCCTGGAGAAAACCAAAATCTTCACCAACCAAGCAGTCAACCAGATGCTCCTCTGGGAATATGTGCACCTATCCAAAGATGGCAGGTACCTCCTAATAGCACCTTTGCCTCCCAGTTCAAGGACAATGGATACATTTTCATCGCACACCCCTAGTTCCAACCTTCACCAGCATCCTGAATGCCCATACTCCTTAGAGTACTGATGAGGATTTGAATTAGGAGACAATGCCCCACTCCAGCTGGAAGTAACTAGGAGAGAAAACCCTGCCCACATTCCCAAGGGATCCAATATAAAACAAAAAAAAAGGGGGGGGGGGATATAAGGTCTATAGCTTAACATCTGTGCAACCAATTTAAGTACTCACTGTTATTTTATAAGATAAGTTTCATTTTCCTGCCATAGAGAAGTACTTTCAAAGAAACAGTAGGTCAGCAGGTAGCTCCCCCATCCAAGTTTTGCTTTCCTGCCTTAGAGACATTTACAAGAAAATGAAAAGATAGCAGAAAACACCCCATATCCCTCATCACCTATTAACCAACTGAGCTAAAACATCTTTTTGTTCTCCTAGGGGTTTACCACAAAACTTCACAGGTACATTGCATACTAGAAATAGCTAACCACAAGGCTCTACACAAGCAATTCCTAGGAATAGCCCACCCAAGACTCTACTACGAAAAGCCCACCATGGGCTTCATATAGACAGTTCATGCAAGCCTATGCAAAGTAGCTCTATAAAACAGCCTAGAGTTAGATTTTCCTTGCCCTCTCTCATCTTTTTGAGTGCTGGCCTTTGTCAGACTCTGACTGGCAAATAAACTTTCTGTGTGTGGATCTCTGTGCCTGGTTTCTGAGTTGCCTGCCTGCATTTCACTTTCCTTTCAATAAGAGCTCTCCAACTCATGGATAGATTAAGATGCTGCTCCAGTGAGTGTTATTCTTGCAGGAGTCACTTTGCTATCAGGGTAAACTCCTTTGCATGTGCAGCCTTACCCTCTTTCCATGTAATCTCTTGCTCCATGTTATGATGCAACAAGAAGGCCCTGACCAGATGAAAGCATTATGCTCCTAGATGTCTTCAGGCTCCAGAATTGTGAATTAAACACACCTCGATTTTGTTTTGTAAATTATCCAGACTGAGGTATTCTACTATATCAGCAGAAAACACATTGAGACAATGAGTAAAAGCACATCTGAAGATAATGTTAAGATAAGAAATTCTTCCAGAGTAGGATATAGGATGATGGAAAAAGAAACAAGGTAGTCTCCCCATCTCTAAATAATTCCCTGCCCAAGTAATTCCTTGAGATGAGTTGCTGACTCATTAATACTGAACTTTTTGTAACTTTTGTTTTAAGGAGGACACAGCAGATACTTGTGAATTATCACTACTACTAAAACATATAGTAAAAGAAAATTATTAAACTCATTGTTATAGGCACAATGGAAAGAGGTGGAAACAAAGAAGACCATATAAACAAAATTCCAGAGAAGTCAGAGTTTGGGATATGAACTGAGATGGCTTCCCCTTTTTCTTCTAGGGATATTTGCTGATTTTGTGCATCACCTGAGGATTGAGTTTGTCATAGAAAGTAGGAAGGACTATATTAGGTCAAAAGGAAAGTAGTGTAGATACATATTTGCACTGACAGATTAAATATAGACAATCTTCAAACAAGTGACCAGTTATTCTTAGGGACATTTGCTAGGTTTTGAGATAGAGTAAGATAATACATGCTGAGAAAGAAAACTGAAGTTTTAGGACTGAAGTCTTTCAGTGCTTGGAAGACAAAGTGACATTATAGTAAAGAATCTGTAAATAAACACAGGGTAAGTTTTACTATCATGACAGTTGTCACATTTAAAATCTCCATGGTATGATATGCTCAACAATTAAATCTGAAGTCTCCCAAAGAAGGCATAACTAATAGCCTTGAGTAAAAAAAAAAAAAAAAAAAAAAAAAAGAGTTCAGTAGAACCAGTTAAAAATAGATCCAAATAGTTGTGATCTGGAGTATCCCCTGAGGCCATGTGTTGAAAACTTGGTCCCCAGTCTACAACACTATTGGGAGGTAGTGGAGCATTTTGGAAGTGGTAGTAGTGAGAGGAGGTTAGATCACTGGTGGTATAGCCTTGATGAGGATGTTGGGACACTGTTCTCCTCTCTCTTTGCTGGCCTGCTGCCATGAGGTAAATGTGTCTCCTCTACCAGGCTTCCTGCCACCGTGATGTACTGTGCCATCATAGGCCCAAAACAAAAGGGTCACCTGACTATGGACTGAAACCTCTAAAATTGTGAGCCAAAATTAACTTTTTGTCCTTTTAAGTTGATTTCCTCAGGCATTTATCACAGCAATAGAATGCTAACACAGTGCTGGACTTGTGATAGTCTTATACTTTAGAAAGAATGATGGAAAAACTAAAGCTGAAACTCAACCTAGACCCAACTTCACACTATCTAACTAGCAGAAGAAAGAATGAACCCTCTCTAGTGAAAAATGACATTGTTTTTATTCTTTATAGTTGTTTTATACTCAACATCCAAGATATAATGCAAAATTGACACATGCAAAGGGACAAGGACATGTGACTAAGCATCAAGAGAACACATAGACATTAGAAGCAGACATGCAGTGAGACAGACATGATTGATAATCAAGGATAAAAATGACATATAAGGCAAATGATGCAAATAATATCCAGCAAACAAGCACCTTATAAATGTGTTAAACAGTATAAAGGAAAGATTTTTAAAAATGCCAGTTATATGAGAATTTCAATGTAGAATCGAAAATTGTAAAGAAATCAAATTGACATTCTAGAATTTAAAATACAACATATAAAATTGAAAAGTCAATTAACTGTGCACCATGGTGACTGCCTATAGACTCAGTGACTTGGGAGACTGAGGCAGAAGGATCACAGATTAAAGATCAGCCTTGGCAACCTAGTGGAACCATGTTTCCAAATAAAAAACAAAATTGATTGAGAGTGTAGCTCAGTGGTAAAGCACCTCTGAATTCAATCTCCAGTACAGAAAAAAAAAAGCAAAATAAAATTGAAAAGTCAATTATTGAATACTGATTGTTTAAACTAGAGTTTAGGAGAAAATATTCAGAATGAAGCATGGAGAAAGAAGAGAATAAAAATTATAGAAGATAGTGTTAGAAATATAAAGGTCATTTTATGCAGGTTTAGGATAATTAATCAAAGCAACAAAAACAAAAAAGAAAACAAGAACAAAAATACTAGAAAATGTTTTAAGCAACAATGGCTGAAAAAAATTATTAAAGATTAAATGCACTAACCTACAGATCTGCAAATCTCAAAGGAACACATTGAAGGAAATCCAGACTTACATACATCACAGTGAACCTGCATAAAGCCAAAGTTAAAATAAACTTCATATAAGCAGCTAGATGAAAAGAAGGTACATGACATTTAAAGAAGAAAATTTGTGTAAGAACTGGGTAGCCAAAAGTGTATAAGCCTAATACAGTATAACTGTATTTTTTAATATGCTTAAAGAATATATGCCAACCTAGAGTTGCATAACAAACAAACTATCTTCAAAATTAAAAAGGAAATGTAGTCACTCATGTGTTTCTTAAAGACTGGATGTGTTCTGAGACATATGTTATTGAATAATTCCATTCATTGTGGGAACATCATAGCATATACTAACACAATCTAAACTGGCTATGATATCACTAGGCAATATAATCTGTGGGACCCCCATCATGTGTGAACCATTGTTGAGCAAAATCTCATGCAGTATGCAACTGTAAAGGCATTTTTAATAAGTGAAAACCAGGAGAGTTTGCTACAAGCAAATTCATACTACAGAAAAGGTTAAGGAGTATTCTTTAGGCAGAAAGAAAGTAATTCCTTATTAAAGCCCAGGTACAGGAAAAAGGGATGATCAATGAAAACAGTAAAACTTTAAGTTCAAAAGAACGTTAACTATTTAAACATTTAAATCAGTTGTACCACAAAAATAGAATTTAATTTGACTTGAAAAAAGATATTTAAGATAGTATAATGCTCTTGCATTATTTGGAAAGATGATAAAATTAAGTGTTAACATTTACTTTTGATAAATCAAGAACTATCATACCTAACACACTCATTAAGAAACAAGAGCAAAATGGTAAAACAATTACATTAGTTGTGCAAAAATGAAATGATAGAATGCAGTTGTCTGAAGTTTCTAACATATTTAACATACTGACCATATAGAAACCTAGCATCAAATTGTATAATACACATTTTTAAACACTTTCTTTTTTTTTTAATTGAAAACATACAATACCCTAAGTTCTCTTCCAGTTTCATAATCTGAAACCATATAAACTTTAATCTTTGGCCACAATTTAAATATTCTAGAAGTGAATCATAAACAGTACTAGAAAATATTCATGTTGTAAATGGGGAACTGTACCACTAAATAATCCACATTATCAGGAGAGAGATCATGAGAATTTCTACTTTTGCACTCCCTCGTTAAACATGTAAAAACTGTTTTTAATAAACATGCATTAAGGCCTCTGGAAATTGTACTGAGTGAAAAGTAAACAAAGAAACATCTGCTTAAGAACATCTGTGAGAATTCTGAATGAAAGGAAAGAGTTGGTGGTTATTTAAAGCAACGCTGCTCTATCAGTCCTCCTTTTTGATTCAGTGAGATGGGGACTTCCCTCCAGACCAAGGTAACCCCATATACAGGACTCCATCTTCCCCTAGACACCAGTTAGAGAGCTTTCTTCCCAGGAGGAGCAGATTGTCAACATTTGCCATCCTGTCCTCAGTTACATGTTGCTGAGGCTAAGATCTGGGTGAGTTCAGTTGAGATGGAAAGCACCTTCTTGCATCTATCTCCTACACCCGCCACTTGTGGACTGGGGCTTATGGAATGGGAAGCAAAGTGTTGAGAATAATGTGGCTCTGATCATCTTGCCCAAATTTATGAAGGCAAGGTCCTATATCAGGAGAGGCAAATTAAGAGGATTTCAGTATGCTATCCCTCCTCCCCAAATTCTTATTCAACAAAGCAAGGGTTTCCCTAAGGGAGAAGCTTGCCATTCTTCCCATCCTCAAATCCAGATCATCGGTTCAGCATTTTAACCTGGAGTTTGAAATAGTCCTAAACTATTCCCAAAGGAACTGCCTTCAAATAAATCAGAGAGAAAAGTAGTTCAAGTCTAAAGACACTTCCATGAACACTGAGGTTTAGTAAAAGTATTTGGGAGGAAAGTCAAGGTATGGATTAACCTGAATGTCTGTAAGTTTGCAGAAGAGAATGAGAGAATGCAATAGTGGGGAGGAGACTTTCTGGAACCAGAAAGAGAACATGATATCAGAAACTATTTCTTCAAAGAAGTTAAAATTTGATTGGATTAGTTTGCAGAGTTCTTTGCATAGAAAAGCATTGTTGAAAACAATAGGACAATTGGCAAGTATAGTTTAATGGTAGAGCTAGGAAAAAAGAAGAGTCCTACATCAGTTACTATCAGGAGTCTCTGGGCATATAAAAGCTATGCCTTCCTGAGGTACAGGCTGAACCTAGTGGAAGAAATAGATTTCACTAAAATAATTCTGTTGATTTCTGTGGATCACTAAACAAATGAACAAGCAAAAAAAATAATGAGAACCACTGTGGGAGATTGGGCAGTGCCAATATCTGGAGTTTCTGGAACATATTAATTAAAATGTCCAGTTTTCAACAAGAAATCGCAAAGCACACAAAGAAAACATACACCAGAGCAATAGCAGATAAGAAGGACTGCCTGAAAGAGAGGTCAGATGTTAGATTTATCAGAAAAAAAGACTTAAAGTAGCCAATTATGAACATGTTTACAGAAATAAAAGTAACCATGAGCAAGAAATTTAAGTGTGATGATGAAAATGTCGTATCACATCAAATAGAGAATATCAGTAAAGAAATGAAAACTACAAAACAAAAATCAAGTGGAAATTCTGGTGTTAAAAAGTAGATAACTGAAATTTTAAAATGCACTAGAAGAGCTCAACGATAAAATTTAAATTGTTGAAGGAAGAAAGTGAGCTTGAAGATTATTTAAAGCAAAGGAAATAGGGAAAGAGGAATAAAGCAAAGCACAGAGTCTCAGAGCATTGGCAGAAACAACTAATGATGCTAACATATATATATAATTGAAGTACCAGAAGGAAGGAGAGGTAGAAAGTTGCATAAAAAGATTTCCAAAATGAATGGTTTAAAACTTCCCAAAATTATTGAGAAACAATAACATACATATCCAAGAAACTCAAAGAACTCCCATATGATAAACATAAAGAAAACCACAGACAGATAATACTATCCATGTTACAAACTAAAGGAGAGAAGGAAATCTTGAAATCAAGAGAAAAATCCTTACAAATGAAACTCAATGAATTTAGCAGTTAAATTCTCAGCAGAGATAGTGGAGGCCAGTAAGCAGTAGGATGACATATTTAAAGCATTCAAAGAAAACAACTTGGAACTATGACTCCTATAACAAGGAAAGTCATCTTTCAAAAATTAAGAGGGAAATAAAGACTTTTTTGGATAAACAAATACTGAAAAAATTTGTTGCTGGCAGATCTATCATGATTTGGATATAAGGTGTCCCCCACAAACTCATTTGTTAACCATTGTAGCAATATTCAGAGAGAAATGATTAAATTATGAGACTGTAACCTAAACAGTGGATTAGTTCATTTGATGGATTAAAAATTTAAATGGAATTCTGGGTGGTAATTGTAGGCAGGTGGGAAGTATTAACAGGGTGTACTCTTGGAGATTATATTTTGTCCTTGGCTTCTCTCTGTCTCTCCCTCTGCTTCCCAACTGTCAGAGCTGAGCAGTTTTCCTCCACAATGTCCTTCTGCCATAATATTCTGCCTCACCTTAGACCCAGAGCCTAAGGCAAAGTCAGTGACCATGAACTGAACCTCTGAAATCTTCAGCCCTAAATTAACTTATCCCCTTCTAAGATGTTCTTGTCAGGTACTTTGATCACACAGAGAATGGCAGACTAACGAGCAAATTGGTACTGAGAAGCAAGTCATTGCTATGACTAACCTGACCATGTGGTTCAAAAAATCTTTGGAATAGGTTTGTAAGAGGAGATTGAAGAAGTTTGGGGATGCATGTAGGGAAGGCTTAGAATGCTATTAGTGGAATTAACAAGCACTTTTAGCATGAGCTTAGAAGAACAGAATGCTGATAGGAATGCAGACAGTAAAGACCTTGCTTGTGAGGTTTCAGAGGAGAAGGAGGACTCTCTGGGAATTAGACTAGAGGCCATACATATTATACCCTCACAAAGAAGTTGCCTACATTTTACCCATGTCCTAAGGATCTCTGTAAGTTTGAATTTAATGGTGATATACTAATTAACCTGGAAGAGAAAATTTCAGTCACAGCATTTGGTCAGTGACATGGGTATTTATGGCAACTTTTAGGCTAAGTTTACTGTCATAATCAGGAGAAGAAAGAGGAAGGGTTTTTAAAACTTACAGTTTGGGCAGAAAAGTGTGTGTAAAACTGGGGCCATGGAAGCTGTGGTTATTGACGAGATTACTGTTAATAAAGAGAAGCTAAATACTTTACACAGAGATGATAGGAAAATGGCTTGATGGTATATCTGGAATTGGCAAGACCACAACAATCAAGCTCAAGTGTGCAAAAGCAAAATCTATTTAAGAAAAGTTGGGGGTACCCTGTTCCCGCAGGGGTATATAGATGATTTCTTAGGAACATTTTCACTGTGCTCAGCTGCCCAGGTCCTCAGATGCTGTTGCAGTCATAATCAAAGGGGGTTAGGCTACCACTCAAGCTGGCACCAGATCTTGCTGTCATACATGTGATACTGGTTCTATAGAAATGTAGCATGCTGAAGTTAGGGGGTAATGGAAATTTTCACTGAGATTTCAGAGGAAGTCCTGGGAAGCCAGGCAAAGTGTAGCAGGGTCAGAATCCCTACAGGAAGCCCCAGAGATGGCAATGTGTGAAGCCGTGAGGATGAAGTTGAATTTGGAATGGAGAACCAAAGGATTAAGAGATGCCAGTAATGCAGAATGTCTGCTAAGGAAAGCTTCTGGGTGGGGACAGAGCAAGATCAAGAGAGAAACCCTGTGGGCTGCAACAGACAAGGACATAGGGGTGGGGCTGCACAAACCCTTTGAAACTTTCATCTCGCTTCCTTGAGCCCTATCTGTGGGATGTGGTTTTACTGGACTTACTTGCCCAGTCAGGTTTTAGTCTTATTTGGATCTTATCCCTTTCTCCTGTATCTCCATTTCTCCCTTTCATATTGGAAATGTTTACTTCAGTCATTGTATATTGCATATATGTAACTTTCTTTGGATCTTTGTAGGGGTTCACAGCAAAGATGAGACTGTGAACATGGGCTTTTGGGCATTGCTGAAACTGTTAAGACTATGGTGACTCTTGGAGATTGACTAAATGAATTTTGCATTGTGAAGTGGACATGAGCTTTTGGGAACCAGGAGAATAATGTTATGCTTTTAATAGGAGATGTGCCCTGAAAAGCTCAAGTGTTATACTATGCAGTGATGTTCAGAGGTGAAATGATTAGATTATGAGACCTACATCCTAATCAGTGAATTAATCTATTAGGTGGATTAACGATTTCATTGGATAACTGGGAGGTAACTGTAGTCAGGTGGAACATGACTGGAGGAAGTAGATTAGTGGGGGTGTGCCTTTGAGGATTATATTTTGCCCCTGGATACTCCTTCTCTGCTTCCTGCCTGCCATGAGCTTTCCTCTGCCACACCCATCTGCCATGATGTTCTGCTTTGCCTCAGGGCTAGAGGTATGGAGTTCACTGGCCATGGACAGAACATCTGAAATTGTGAGCCCAAAATAAAAATTTCCTTCTCTAAGTTGTTCTTGTTCAGATTTTTGTTACAACCACAAAAACTTGACCAACACATCATCTTATCAAAACTAAAGTACATTTGTAAGGATGAAAGCAAGTGATCACAGACATTAATTCAATTCCATATGAACACTGCGAAGTGATTATACCAGACAGTAAATTACAGATTTTTCTCTTTATTCTCTTTACTTATTAAAAGCATTAAAATAGTAGTATTCAGAGACTGGGTAGAATAGAGGGAAGGGAGAATGAGAACAGACTAAATAATGGGCACTAAGATGCAGTTAAGAGTAATTAGCACTGTTATGCTATTGTACAGTAAATTGACTATAACAATTGTTTGCTATATATTTGGAAAAGCTGAAAGAATTTTGAATGTTTTCACCATAAAGAAAAGATAAGTGTTTGAGGAGATGAGAATTTTTAACCTGATTTAAACATAATAAAATGTATCAAAACATCACAAGGTACCCCATAATGATGTGTAATTTTTATATGTCAGTTAAGATAATTTTTAAAAACCAATTTTATAATATAATATATATGTTATTGACCTATAAAATATAGAAATGTTTTATATGTGTAATATTTTACTATTAAGTGTAAGGGAGGTATGTGAAAGTATATCTATATTGGGATAAGGAAATGACTCTAGAAATTAAAATTATCATTATAACAATGTATTTTTGACTTTATAACATTAGCAGATATAATACATATAGCACTAATATCACAGAAAAGAGATAAGAAGAATATAGTTCTATAGAAGTAACATTGTGATATATCACTAGAGTTATACTGATATAAATCAGAAACTGATTCAGATAAGTAAGACATATATGTCCTAGACATAGTGCTAAAATATAACAAAAGGTATGATTATAAAAACATTAAGGAAATTAAAATGCTGCATTAGAAAAATGCTCAATGTAAAAGAAGGCAGTGATTAAGAAATAGGAGAACATAAAGATATGAGACACAGAAAACAAAAAGAAAATTCCAACCCTAGCAGCAATAAAACTAAATATAAATGGATTAAATAATCATATCAAAAGAAATTGTCAGGAGATAGAGAGAGACTTGGGACCAACTCAAAGCTGCCGGGTGAGTCTCTCCTGTTGGGGAGGCGTCCCGGATGGGGTGGTAGCCCCGGAACGCAGGGAATTTGTGAAGTGGAGTTGCTCGGCGAGACGCCCCTCCCCCCGCTGAAGCGGTAAACACGGACAACTGGGATCATCGTAGAGGAGGCGGCTCAGCATAGCGCTTGGACTCGAGCAGCCGCTGGGGCTCCGGGTGGCTGCCTGGGGAGGAGCTGCGTGGCGAGCTGTTTGGACCCAGAGTGACTGCTTCCTAACACCGGGGGGTTGCCCGGAGGAGGAGGAGAGGCCCGGCGGGTCGCTTGGGTCTAGGAGTGACTGCATCAGAGCCACGGGCGGTTGCCAGAGGAGGAGCTGCGTGGTGAGCTGTTTGAACTCAGAGTGGGCGCTCCTGAGCGCCGGGGACTGCCCGGAGGAAGAGGAGGAGTGCGGCGGGACGCTTGGTCTGGGAGTGACTGCATCAGAACCACAGGCGGTTGCCAGAGGAGGAGCTGCGTGGTGAACTGTTTGAACTCCGAGCGAGCGCTCCTGAGTGCCGGGAGGTTGCCCGGAGGAGGAGGAGGAGCGCGGCGTGTTGCTTGACCTGGGAGTGACTGCATCAGAGCTGCGGGTGGTTGCCAAAGGAGGAGCTGCGTGACGAGCTGTTTGAACTTGGAGCAGCTGCTCCAGAACACTGGTGGCCTGCCTGGAGGAGGAGAGCGGTGGGGCGCTTAGCCTGGGAGTGACTGCATCAGAACCACAGGCGGTTGCCAGAGGAGGAGGCGAGTGGTGAGCTGATTGGACTAAAAGCAACCGCTCCTGAACACCGGTGGCCTGCCTGGAGGAGGAGCGTGGTGAGTCACCTGGTCTCGGAGCCACCGTTCCTGAACACCTGGGGGGCTACCCCAAGGAGGAGGAGGAGGAACAGGGTGGGTCACTTGGACTTGGAGTGACTGCCTAGGGCTACGGGTGGTTGGCGGGAGGAGGAGACCTGAAGTGAGTTGTTTGGATTCCTAGTGACTGCGTCGGAAACCGGGCGGATGTCCGGAGGAGGAGGTGTGTGGCGGGTCTCTGTGTCTCGGAGCTATTGTACGGGGCTCCAGGTGGTGGCTCAGGGGAGGGGCTGCATAGCCAGGCGATTGGTGCAGAGCAGGGTCCCAGGAGCTAGGTGGCTTCTTGCTGGAAGAGCCGCACAGAGACACGCCTAGGGGCGGAGCGAAGTTTCCAGGGCGGCGGGCAGATTCTCTGGGAGAGGCAGCCTAAGGAGACTCGCCTGCGAAGGGTGAGGCCCCCAGGCCCAGGACGTAGGTCCGGGCCCCTGGGATCATTGCAGAAGAAGACAGCCCAGCCCAGGTGGTAGTTGTAGATTGAGGGGAACCTCTAGGAGGGCAACTGACCAGCGAGACGTCCCCACCAAGTGACTCTTCCCGGCCGGGGGAGGTTTTCCCACAGGGACGGTAAAGCCAGAGACAGGCACAAACAGGCCTTGCCTCAGCTCACAGTCTACTTCCCCATTGGATGACCATTGGTCAACAAGTGGAGGCACCTCCGCCCACTAGCAGGGAATATACGCCACCTGAGGGTTACCACACCTAGAGAGGCAGCTTCTTCGTGGAGCTCTGCATTATCAACTTCCTCCAAGACTTCAGGCTACGGAAGGATAAGAGGGGATATACTAGCAATCTTCAGGGACATTATAAGTTGATAGAGGAAATCTGCAATATCTTAACGACCCACTGATCCCTGAACAATATGAGAAAACAAGGGAAGAAAATGCCCCAAACAAATCTAGATGTTACATCAATAAAATCCAACGACAGCATGGCAGAAGAAATGACAGAAAGGGAGTTCAGAATGTACATAATTAAAATGATTAGGGAAGCAAACGATGAGATGAAAGAGCAAATGCAGGCATTGAATGATCGCACCAATCGACAGTTAAAAGAGCAAATTCAGGAAGCAAAAGATCATTTCAATAAAGAGTTAGAGATATTGAAAAAAAACCAAACAGAAATCCTTGAAATGAAGGAAACAATAAACCAAATTAAGAACTCCATAGAAAGCATAACCAATAGGATAGAACAGCTGGAAGACAGAACTTCAGATATTGAAGACAAAATATTTAACCTCGAAAACAAAGTTGAACAAACAGAGAAGATGGTGAGAAATCATGAACAGAATCTCCAAGAACTATGGGATATCATGAAAAGGCCAAATTTGAGAATTATTGGGATTGAGGAAGGCTTAGAGAAACAAACCAAAGGAATGAACAATCTATTTGAAGAAATAATATCAGAAAATTTCCCAAATCTGAAGAATGAAATGGAAAATCAAGTCCAAGAGGCTTATAGGACTCCAAATACACAAAATTACAACAGACCCACACCAAGGCACATTATAATGAAAATACCTAACATACAAAATAAAGACAGAATTTTAAAGGCTGTGAGAGAAAAGAACCAAATTACATTCAGGGGGAAGCCAATACGGATATCAGTAGATTTTTCAATCCAGACCCTAAAAGCTAGAAGGGCCTGGAACAACATTTTTCAAGCTCTGAAAGAAAATGGATGCCAACCAAGAATCTTATACCCAGCAAAACTTACCTTGAAATTTGACGATGAAATAAGATCATTCCATGATAAACAAAAGCTAAAAGAATTTACAAAAAGAAAGCCAGCATTACAGAACATTCTCAGCAAAATATTTCATGAGGAAGAGATAAAAAACAAAGAAGCAAATCGGCAAAGGGAGGAATTATCCTAAAGGAACTGTCAAATAAAGGAGGAACCAAGATGTGTCAAAAATTATAAATATGAACCAAATGACTGGGAATACAAATCATATCTCAATAATAACCCTGAATGTTAATGGCCTGAATTCATCAATCAAAAGACATAGACTGGCAGATTGGATTAAAAAGAAAGATCCAACAATATGTTGCCTGCAAGAGACTCACCTCATAGAAAGAGATACCCATAGACTAAAGGTGAAAGGATGGGGAAAAACATACCATGCACATGGGCTCAGCAAAAAAGCTGGAGTATCCATCCTCATTTCAGATAATGTGGACTTCAAGTCAATGTTAGTTAGAAGGGATAAAGAAGGACATTTCATACTGCTTAAGGGAAGCATAAATCAGCAAGATATAACAATCATAAACATCTATGCCCCAAACAGTGGCTCATCCATGTATGTTAAACAAATCCTTCTCAATTTTAGAAACCAAATAGACCATAACACAATAATACTAGGTGATTTTAACACGCCTCTTTCACCACTGGACAGAACTTCCAAATAAAAATTGAACAAAGAAACCATAGATCTCAATAACACAATCAATAATTTAGACTTAACAGACATTTATAGAATATACCATCCAACCAAGAGCGAATACACTTTCTTCTCAGCAGCACATGGATCCTTCTCTAAAATAGACCATATATTATGCCACAAAGCTAATGTCAGCAAATACAAGAAGATAGAGACACTACCTTGTATTCTAGCAGATCATAATGGGTTGAAGTTACAAATTAATGAAAGAGTAAAAAACAGAAACTACTCCAAAACCTGGAGATTAAACAATATGCTACTATATGATGAATGGATAACAAAAGATATTAGGAAGGAAATTAAAAAATTCTTAGAGGTAAACGAGAAAAAAGAAACAACATATCAAAATCTCTGGGACACTATGAAAGCAGTACTTAGAGGAAGATTTATTTCATGGAGCGCATTTAATAAAATAAGTAAAACTCAAAAAATAAATGACCTAACACTACAGCTCAAAGCCCTAGAAAAAGAAGAACAGACCAACACCAAAAGTAGTAGAAGACAGGAAATAGTTAAACTGAGAGCTGAAATCAACGAAATTGAAACGAAAGAAACAATACAAAAAATTGACAAAATAAATAGTTGGTTCTTCGAAAAAATAAACAAAATTGATAAACCTTTAGCCACACTAACAAAGAGAAGATGAGAGAAAACCCAAATCACTGAAATTCGGAATGAACAAGGAAATATCACAACAGACACGACCGAAATACAAAACATAATTAGAAGCTATTTTGAAAATCTATACTCCAACAAAATAGAAAATTTTGAAGACATCAACAGGTTTCTAGAGACATATGAATTGCCTAAACTGAACGAGGAGGACATACACAATTTAAATAGACCAATTTCAAGTAATGAAATAGAAGAAGTCATCAAAAGCCTTCCAACAAAGAAAAGTCCAGGACCAGATGGGATCTCAGCAGAGTTCTACAAAACTTTTAAAGAAGAACTCATTCCAATACTTCTCAAAGTATTCCAGAAAATAGAAGAGGAGGGAACTCTCCCAACTCATTCTATGAAGCCAATATTACCCTGATTCCTAAACCAGACAGAGACACATAGAGGAAAGAAAATTTCAGACCAATATCCTTAATGAACATCGATGCAAAAATTCTCAACAAAATTTTAGCAAATCGCATACAAAAACATATTAAAAAGATAGTGCACCATGATCAAGTGGGTTTCATCCCAGGGATGCACGGTTGGTTCAACATCAGAAAATCAATAAATGTCATTCACCATATCAATAGACTTAAAGTCAAGAATCACATGATTATTTCGATAGATGCAGAAAAAGCATTTGATAAAATACAGCACCCCTTCATGCTCAAAACACTAGAAAAAATAGGGATAGTGGGAACATTCCTTAACATTGTAAAGGCCATCTACGCTAAACCCATTGCTAATATCATTCTAAATGGTGAAAAACTGAAAGCATTCCCTCTAAAAACTGGAACAAGGCAGGGATGCCCTCTTTCACCACTTGTATTCAATATCGTCCTTGAAACTCTAGCCAGAGCAATTAGACAGACCAAAGAAATTAAAGGGATACGAATAGGAAAAGAAGAACTCAAAGTATCCCTATTTGCTGATGATATGATGGTATACTTAGAGGAACCAGGAAATTCCACCAGAAAACTTTTAGATCTCATAAGTGAATTCAGTAAAGTAGCGGGATATAAGATCAATGCATATAATTCGAAGGCATTTTTATATATAAGCGATGAATTTTCAGAAAGAGAAATTAGGAAAACTACCCCATTCACAATAGCTTCGAAAAAAATAAAGTATTTGGGAATCAATCTCACAAAAGAGGTGAAAGACCTCTACAATGAGAACTACAGAACACTAAAGAAAGAAATTCAAGAAAACCTTAGAAGATGGAAAGATCTCCCATGTTCTTGGATAGGAAGAATTAATATTGTCAAAATGGCCATACTACCAAAAGTGCTATACAGATTCAATGCAATTCCAATTAAAATCCCAATGATGTACCTTACAGAAATAGAGCAAGCAATTATGAAATTCATCTGGAAGAATAAAAAACCCAGAATAGCTAAAGCAATCCTTGGCAGAAAGAGTGAAGCAGGGGGTATCGCAATACCAGATCTTCAACTCTACTACAAAGCAATAGTAACAAAAACGGCATGGTATTGGTACCAAAATAGAAAGGTGGATCAATGGTACAGAATAGAGGACACGGACACAAACCCAAATAAATACAATTTTCTCATACTAGACAAAGGGGCCAAAAATATGCAATGGAGAAAAGATAGCCTCTTCAACAAATGGTGCTGGGAGAATTGGAAATCCATATGCAACAGAATGAAACTAAACCCATATCTCTCACCATGCACGAAACTAAACTCAAAGTGGATTAAGGATCTCGGAATCAGACCAGAGACCTTGCATCTTATAGAAGAAAAAGTAGGTCCAGAGCTTCAACATGTCGGCTTAGGACCAGACTTCCTCAACAGGACTCCCATAGCACAAGAAATAAAAGCAAGAATTAATAACTGGGATAGATTCAAACTAAAAAGTTTTCTCTCAGCAAAGGAAACTATCAGCAATGCAAAGAAAGAGCCTACAGAGTGGGAGAAAATCTTTGCCAATCATACTTCAGATAGAGCGCTAATCTCCAGAATCTATAAAGAACTCAAAAAACTCTACACCAAGAATGTAAATAATCCAATCGACAAATGGGCTAAGGAAATGAATAGACACTTCACAGAAGAAGATATACAAGCAATCAACAAACATATGGAAAAATGTTCAACATCTCTAGTAATAAGAGAAATGCAAATCAAAACCACCCTAAGATTCCTTCTCACCCCAATTAGAATGGCAATTATCAAGAATACAACCAACAACAGGTGTTGGCGAGGATGTGGGGAGAAAGGTACACTCTTACATTGCTGGTGGGGCTGCAAATTAGTGCAGCCACTCTGGAAAGCAGTGTGGAGATTCCTTAGAAAACTTGGAATGGAAACACCATTTGACCCAGCTATCCCACTCCTTGGCCTATACCCAAAGGACTTAAAATCAGCATATTACAGAGATACAGCCACATCAATGTTCATAGCTGCTCAGTTCACAATAGCCAGATTGTGGAACCAACCTAGATGTCCTTCAATTGATGAATGGATAAAGAAAATGTGGTATATATACAATGGAATATTACTCAGCCATAAAGAACGATAAAATTATGGCATTTGCAGGCAAATGGAGGAAACTGGAGAATATCATGCTAAGTGAGATAAGCCAATCTCAAAAAACCAAAGGAAGAATGATATCGCTAATAAGTGGATGATGACACATAATGGGGGGGTGGGAAGGGTTAGTGTTGGGGTTGGAGTTGGGTTTAGGGAGGGGGGCAGGAATGGAGGAAGGAAGGACTGTATAGATGGAGGGGAAGGGTGGGAGGGGAGGGGGGGAATGGAAAAAATGGCAGAATGAATCAAACAACATTACCCTATGTAGATTTATGATTACACAAATGGTATGCCTTTACGCCATGTACAGACAGAGAAACAACATGTATCCCATTTGTTTACAATTTTATAATAAAAAAAAAAGAAATTATCAGATTAAATAAATGATTCAACTACATACTCTCTGAAAGACACATTTGAGACTCAAAGTTAAAAATGGACCAAAAGTAAAAGATTACAAAATGATATAAAATACGAAGTGCGGGGGCAATCCAAGATGGCAGTCTAGAGGGTGACTGCACCCCCAGTGGCTCCAGAACCCAGGAGTTAAGAAGGGGAGGCATTGAGAGACTCGGACTGAAATAGAGCCACGGGTGAGTCTGCCCACTGGGTAAAGGTAGGCCCGGGAGGCAGGCCCAGATAGAGGTGGCTTATCGGAGCCGGGCAGGGCAGCTAGAGTCTTCCACAGGCAGCCCTGCGCACTCCGGCGGTGGGCCCCGCCCACACAGCCAGCTTCTCCAGGTTCCCGGAGCAGGCCCGCTAGTGAGAGCCTTTCTGACCAGAACAAGTTCCAAGTCCTGGAGCCAGCGCAGCACAGCGTACTCTGGCACGCAAGCAGCTTCAGGGACTAGGATAGTGCAGCCAGAGACTTCCCCAAGTAGCCTGGACCCCTGCGGTGGGAGGTGCCTTTCAAGGATAGCTTCTCAGACCAGACCGCCCAGTGAGAGGTTTTCTACATAGAACCAGCCACAAGCCCCAGAACCAATGGAGAGCTTCTATCCGCAAGCAGCCTCTGGGATCAGGGCAGGGCAGCCAGAGACCTCTTCAGGCGACTCTGCCCACTCCGGCCGCAGTCTCTCTTCACGGGGTGATCCAAGATGGCGGCCTAGAGGGAGACTGCACCCCCAGTCGCTCCAGAACCCAGGAGTTAAGAAGGGGAGGCATTGAGAGACTCTGACTGAAATAGAGCCACGGGTGAGTCTGCCCACTGGGTAAAGCTCGGCCCGGGTGGCAGGCCCAGATAGAGGTGGCTTATCGGAGCCGGGCAGGGCAGCTAGAGTCTTCCCAAGGTAGACTTCCACACTCCGGCAGTGGGCTCCTCCCACACGGCCAGCTGCACGGTGCAGGCCCACAGTGAGAGCCTTTCCGCACAGAGCCAGCTCCAAACCGTGAAACCAGTAGGGGTCTAGGGGCAGTTTTCTTCAGATGCACTGCATTATCAGATTCCTCCAAGACATGAGGCTACTGATGTCCCAAACAAACCTAGATACTACATCAATAAAACCCAATGACAGCACAGCAGAAGAAATGTCAGAAAGGGAGTTCAGAATGTACGTAATTAAAACGATCAGGGAAGCTAATGAGGAGATGAAAGAGCAAATGCAGGCATTGAAGGAGGAGATGAAAGAGCAAATGCAGGCATTAAATGATCGCACCAATCAACAGTTAAAAGACCAAATATGGGAAGCAAGAGATCATTTCAATAAAGAGTTAGAGAAACTGATAAAAAAAACAAACTGAAATACTTGAAATGAAGGAAACAATAAACCAAGTTAAAAACTCCATAGAAAGCATAACCAATAGGATAGAACACCTGGAAGACAAAACCTCAGACATTGAAGACAAATTATTTAATCTTGAAAACAAAGTTGGCCAAACAGAAAAGATGGTAAGAAATCATGAACAGAAGCTACAAGAATTATGGGATATCATGAAAAGGCCAAATTTAAGAATTATTGGGATTGAGGAAGGCTTAGAGAAACAAACCAAAGAATGAACAATCTATTCAATGAAATAATAACAGAAAATTTCCCAAATCTGAAGAATGAAATGGAAAACCAAGTACAAGAGGCTTATAGAACTCCAAACATACAAAATTACAACAGACCCACACCAAGGCACATTATTATGAAATACCTAACATACAAAATAAAAACAGAATTTTAAAGGATGCGAGAAAAAGAATCAAATTACATTCACAGGGAAACCAATAAGAATATCAGCAGATTTTTCAATCCAGACCCTAAAAGTTAGAAGGGCCTGGAACAACATATACCAAGCCCTGAAAGAAAACGGATGCCAACCAAGAATCTTATACCCAGCAAAACTTACCTTCAAATTTGACGATGAAATAAGATCCTTCCATGATAAACAAAAGCTAAAGGAATTTACAAAAAGAAAGCCAGCATTACAGAACATTCTCAGCAAAATATTCCATGAGGAAGAGATGAAAAACAACGATGCAAATCAGCAACAGGAGGCGCTAGCCTAAAGGAATAGCCAAATAAAGGAGAAACCAAATCATGTCAAAAACAAATATGAGTCAATTGACTGGGAATACAAATCATATCACAATAATAACCCTGAATGTTAATGGCCTGAATTCATCAATCAAAAGACATAGACTGGCAGATTGGATTAAAAAGAAAAATCCAACAATATGCTGCCTGCAAGAGACTCATCTCATAGAAAGAGACACCCATAGACTAAAGGTGAAAGGATGGGGAAAAACATACCATGCACACGGACACAGCAAAAAGCTGGAGTATCCATCCTCATTTCAGATAATGTGGACTTCAAACCAAAACTAGTCAGAAGGGATAAAGAAGGACATTACATGCTGCTTAAGGGAAGCATAAATCAGCAAGACATAACAATCATAAATATCTATGCCCCGAACATTGGCTCATCCACGTACGTCAAACAAATCCTTCTCAATTCCAGAAATCAAATAGACCACAGCACAATAATACTAGGCGATTTTAAAACACCTCTCTCACCACTGGATAGATCGTCCAAACAAAAATTGAATAAAGAAACTATAGATCTCAACAACACAATCAACAATTTAGACTTAACAGACATATATAGAATATACCATCCAACAAAGAACGAATACACTTTCTTCTCAGCAGCACATGGATCCTTCTCTAAAATAGACCATATTTTATGCCACAAAGTTACTGTTAGCAAATACAAGAAGATAGAGATACTACCTTGTACTCTATCAGATCATAATGGATTGAAATTAGAAATAAATGACCGAATAAAAAACAGAAACTTCTCCAATACCTGGAGATTAAATAATACACTATTATATGATGAATGGATAACAGAAGACATCAGGAGGGAAATAAAAAAATTCTTGGAACTAAACAAGAACAAAGACACATCGTATCAAAATCTCTGGGACACTATGAAAGCAGTACTTAGAGGAAGATTTATTTCATGGGGCACATTCAAAAAAAGAGGTAGAAATCAACAAATAAATGACCTAACACTACAGCTCAAAGCACTAGAAAAAGAAGAGCAGACCAATACCAAAAGTAGTAGAAGACAGGAAATAGTTAAAATCAGAGCCGAAATCAACGAAATCGAAACAAAAGAAACAATTGGAAAAATTAACAAATTAAATAGTTGGTTCTTTGAAAAAATGAATAAAATTGATAAACCCTTAGCCACACTAACAAAGAGAAAGAGGGAGAAAACTCAAATTACTAAAATTCGGAATGAACAAGGAAACATCACAACAGACACGAGTGAAATACAAAACATAATTAGAAGCTATTTCGAAAATCTATACTCCAACAAAACAGAAAACCTCGAAGACATCAACAAATTTCTAGAGACATATGAATTACCTAAACTGAATGAGGAGGACACACAAAACTTAAATAAACCAATTTCAAGCAATGAAATAGAAGAAGTCATCAAAAGCCTACCAACAAAGAAAAGTCCAGGACCAGATGGGTTCTCAGCCGAGTTCTACAAAACTTTTAAAGAAGAACTCATTCCAATACTCCTCAAAGTATTCCATGAAATAGAAGAGGAGGGAACCCTCCCAAACTCGTTCTATGAAGCCAATATCACCCTGATACCTAAACCAGACAGAGACACATCGAGGAAAGAAAATTTCAGACCAATATCCTTAATGAACATCGACGCAAAAATTCTCAACAAAATTTTAGCAAATCGCATACAAATATATATTAAAAAGATAGTGCACCACGATCAAGTGGGTTTTATCCCAGGGATGCAAGGTTGGTTCAACATTCGGAAATCAATAAATGTCATTCACCATATCAACAGACTTAAAGTTAAGAATCACATGATTATTTCAATAGATGCAGAAAAAGCATTCGATAAAATACAGCATCCCTTCATGCTCAAAACTCTAGAAAAAATTTGGGTAGTGGGAACATTCCTTAACATTGTAAAGGCCATCTACGCTAAGCCCATGGTTAATATCATTCTAAATGGTGAAAAACTGAAAGCGTTCCCCCTAAAAACTGGAACAAGGCAGGGATGCCCTCTTTCACCACTTCTATTCAACATCGTCCTTGAGACTCTAGCCAGAGCAATCAGCCAAACCAAAGAAATTAAAGGCATACGAATAGGAAAAGAAGAACTCAAACTATCCCTGTTCACTGATGACATGATTATATATTTAGAGGAACCTGGAAATTCCACCAGAAAACTTTTAGAACTCATAAGTGAATTCAGTAAAGTAGCAGGTTACAAGATCAATGCTGATAAATCCAATGCATTTTTATACATAAGTGATGAATCTTCAGAAAGAGAAATTAGGAAAACTACCCCATTCACAATAGCATCGAAAAAAATAAAATACTTGGGAATCAATCTCACAAAAGAGGTGAAAGACCTCTACAATGAGAACTACAGAACACTAAAGAAAGAAATTAAAGAAAACCTTAGAAGATGGAAAGATCTCCCATGTTCCTGGATAGGCAGAATTAATATTGTCAAAATGGCTATACTACCTAAAGTGCTATACAGATTCAATGCAATTCCAATTAAAATCCCAATGATGTACCTTGCAGAAATAGAGCAAGCAATTATGAAATTCATCTGGAAGAATAAAAATCCTAGAATAGCTAAAGCAATCCTCAGTAGCAAGAGCGAAGCAGGGGGTATTGCAATACCAGATCTTCAACTCTACTACAAAGCAATAGTAACAAAAACGGCATGGTATTGGTACCAAAATAGACAGGTAGATCAATGGTACAGAATAGAGGACATGGACACAAACCCAAATAAATACAATTTTCTCATACTAGACAAAGGTTCCAAAAATATGAAATGGAGAAAAGATAATCTCTTCAACAAATGGTGCTGGTAAAACTGGAAAACCATATGCAATAGAATGAAATTAAACCCCTATCTCTCACCCTACACAAAACTCAACTCAAAATGGATCAAGGACCTCGGAATCAGACCAGAGACCCTGCATCTTATAGAAGAAAAAGTAGGTCCAAATCTTCAACTTGTTGGCTTAGGATCAGACTTCCTTAACAGGACTCCCATAGCCCAAGAAATAAAAGCAAGAATCAACAACTGGGGTAGATTCAAACTAAAAAGCTTTCTCTCAGCAAAGGAAGCTATCAGAAATGTGAAGAGAGAGCCTACAGAGTGGGAGAATATCTTTGCCAACCATACCTCAGATAGAGTGCTAATTTCCAGAATCTATAAAGAACTCAAAAACTCTACACGAAGAATACAAATAATCCAATCAACAAATGGGCTAAGGAAATGAATAGACACTTCACAGAAGAAGATGTACAAGTAATCAACAGATATATGAAAAAATGTTCAACATCCCTAGTAATAAGGGAAATGCAAATCAAAACTACCCTAAGATTTCATCTCACCCCAATTAGAATGGTGATTATCAAGAATACAAGCAACAATAGGTGTTGACGAGGATGTGGTGAAAAAGGAACACTCATACATTGCTGGTGGGGTTGCAAATTAGTGCAGCCACTCTGGAAAGCAGTGTGGAGATTCCTCAGAAAGCTTGGAATGGAAACACCATTTGACCCAGCTATCCCACTCCTCGGCCTATACCCAAAGGACTTAAAATCAGCATACTACAGAGATACAGCCACATCAATGTTCATTGCTGCTCAATTCACCATAGCCAGATTGTGGAACCAACCTAGATGCCCTTCAGTTGTTGAATGGATTAAGAAACTGTGGCATATATATACAATGGAATATTACTCCGCAATGAAGAATGATAAAATTATGGCATTTGCAGGCAAATGGATGAAATTGGAGAATATCATGCTAAGTGAGATAAGCCAATCTCAAAAAACTAAAGGACAAATGATCTCGTTGATAAGCGGATGAGGACATATAATGGGGGGTGGGAGGGATTAGCATTAGGTTTAGGGTTAGGTTTAGGGTTAGGGATAAGGAGAGCGGTAAGAATGAAGGAAAGAAGGACTGTATAGAGGGAAAAGAGGGGTGGGAGGGGTGGGGGGGAAGGAAAAAAAATAAACATCATTGCCCTATGTAAACGTATGATTACACAAATGGTATGCCTTGACTCTATGTACAAATAGAGAAACAACATGTATCCCATTTGTATACAATAAAAAAAGAAAAAGAAAGAAAAATACAAAGTGCAACCACAAGAAATCTGGAGTGTTCATTCTTATATAAGGCATAACAGACTTTAAAACAAGAAAAAAATTGTGAGAGATAAAGATTTTTATTTTATGAGATACACCACAATTATAATAAATATAAATGTATATGCACCTAAAAACAAAACACTTAATAAATGTAGCAAAAAATTAATAGAAATAAAGAGAGAGAATTATTAGAGAAAATTCAATAATAATAGAAACTTCGTGACCCATTTTAGATAATAGGTAGAAAAAGTAGACAGAAAATCATGAAGAATTTAGATTAATTGAAAAACACTGTATGACAATTAGACCAAATAGATCTATAGAATATTCATCCTAATAGTGACAATTTTACATTCCCATCAATTGCACATGAAATATGCTCCAGAATAGAAAATATTCCAGACCATAAAACAAACTTGAAAAAAATTTTAAAAGATTAATGTAATCAAAATATATTCTATGATCACAATGGAATGGAATTAGGAATTAATAATGATCTTTTAAAATGAAGTTTCTCTGCCATGTCCTTCCTTTATGGTGTTCTTCACCTCATACTGGAGCTATGGAGTTAGCCAATTGTGAACTGAACCTCTGAAACAATGAGCCAACATAAACTTTTCCTCCTCTAAATTGTTCTTGTCAAATATTTTGTTCACAGCAATGAAAAGCTGACCAAAAGAGAAACTGATACTGAGAAATGGGGCCATTGCTCTGACTAAACTGACCATGTAGTTCAGAGGTCCTTGGAGCTGGTTTGTGGGAGGAATTTTTCAAAGTTCAAAGATACAAGCTGGAAAAGTTTTAGAATGTTGTAAGCAGAACGTAATGGGCAGTTTTGATGGGAGCTCAAAACACGAGAACGCTATTGGGACTGATGGTACTGTAAGTAGTAAAGACTCAGCTAGTGTGAGGTTTCAGAGGAGAAGGACTCTACTGGAAATTGTTACATTCTGACAAAAAGTCGACTACATTTTGCTCATGTACTGAGACTTTTTTTGTGAGGCTAAATTTAATGGTAATTTACTAATTAATCTGGTAGAGGAAATTTTGAGGTAGCACAGCATTCAGGGGGTGGAACGGATATTGCTTGTGGCTTATATCCAAGCTTACTGTGATAACCAGGAGCAAAAAAACAAAGCAGAAAGATTTGAAAAACTTTCAGTTCGGCCAGGAAAGTGTAACTGGGGCCAAGATATTTGTGGTTGTCAAAGACATTACTACCACTAAAGAGATGTTAAATACTTTATAGAGACACAATAATAAAGAGGCCTGAGGGCATCCCAGGAATTGGCAAGACCATACCCATCTCAAAAATTCCTTTGAGGGGAGGCCAGGGAGGCACTCTGCTTGCACAGAGGGGCCTAGGAAAATTTTTTCACCATGCCCAGGCATGCAGGCACTTAAAAGTTGTGACTGGAGGCTTGGCTACTGCTCAAGATGGTGGCTGACCTTGGTGTCAATGATGTTGTACTGGTTCTGCAGGAATGCAGCATGCTGGATTTAGGGGATTGTGGTGGCTTCCACCACAATCTTTTGAGGTTTCAAAAGAAGACTTGGGAGACCAAGCAAAGTGTAGCAGGGTCAGAATCCCTGGGGGCTATCTCTGAGAGGGTGATACATGAAGATATGAGAAGGAAGTTGAAGCTGTAATGAGACCCCTGAGATTGACAAATGCCAGTAACATTGAATATCTGTCAAGGAATCAAGCAAAAATGAGTCACGAGAGAGGCTAAGTGGATTGCAAACCGGAAGATCATAGAAGCAGAGTTACCTAAACCATTTGGAAAGAACATCACAATACCATGTGCACCAGTTGCTGGACATGGAGCTATAGGATTTGTTTGTGCAACTGGATTTAAGTTTTGATTTGATTCCATCGCTTTTTCCTATGTCATTATATCTCCATTTTCAAACAGAAATGTTTACTCTGTGCCATTACATGCTGGATATACTCTTACAGCACAGAGTTTGTCTTGAATATCAGATGAGATTTTGGACTTGGACTTCGGGGAAATGCTAGGATTGTGAAGACTATAGGGACTTTGTAAGTGGACTGATTGTATTTTGCATTGTAAAATGAGCATGAGCTTTTGGGGGTCAGTGGAGGAATGTGATGGTGTAGACATGAGTGTCCTCCAAAAAGTCATGTGTGAAATAATGTTAAGAATATCCAAAGATGAAATGATTAGATTATGAGAGGTGTAATTTCTCTTTCTACTTCCTTGTTACTATGTCCTGGGCAACTTTTCTCTGCCATGTTCCTCTACCATGATGGTCTGCCTCACCTCATGCCCAGAGATAGGAGTCAGAATAAATTTTCCCTCCAAATCGTTCTTGTCAGATATTTTGTTCACAGTGACACAAAGCTAACTAAAACAAGGGGAATATTTGGGAAATTCACAAATAGATGGAAAATAAAAAGCACATTCCTAATGGATCGAAGAAGAAATCAAAGTAGAAATCAGAAAATATTTTGAGAGGAATGAAAATGAGGACACAATATACAAAATGTTTGTGGATGTTTCTAAAACAGTGCTGAGAAGAAACTTTGTAGTTGTAAATATCTATATTAAGAAAGAGGAAAGATCTCAAAATGAACCTAACCTTCACTACAAGACGGTGGAAAAATAAAAACAAACTAAAGCTAAAGCAAGTAGAATAAAATACTAAATATGAAGGTAGATAGTAATAAATAGAAATTATAAAGTAATAGAGAAAAATCAATGAAATTAAAAGCTGATTCTTTGAAAAGGCCAAGGAAATTGACAAACCATTAGCTATTTCCAAAAGAGAAAAAGACTCATGTTTGTAGATTTAGAAATGAAAGAAAGGACATTACTACTGATTCTCCACCTGGTGTCCGCAATTACTAATTGTCCAATGTAAAAATTTCTACATTGTTTTGTAACAAACTTAAGGCAAAAGAAAATTGAACCCACATGGCCAACAGAAAGAATACAATATATAAGTAAATTTAAACAAACATGGAGTATGTCAATTTAAGCAAGCGATTTAATAGACATGCAAATTTAAACAAATAAAAATCAACGAAATAATAAAAGAATAATAGTATTAACTGATTAATAGAAGGAATAAAAATGACAAAAATAGAATAATAGATTAAAAATATGTAGATGAGATAGTGGTGAGAAGGTGCAAAATGTTTTAAAAATTTTATTTTGTTTAAGAGCGTGACTAAAATATTGTCTTTAGACTTAGGAAATTCAGAATGCATTTTAGAAAAGTAATATTAGAATTAAAATGTAAAACTGTCCCCTAAGTAATTATAATAATAATGTTAATGTGCAATTAATCTGAGAGACAGCAGAAAAGGAGGGAAAAGAAGTTGGAAATCCCAGGAAAGTTAAAGAGCATAAAATTATAGAAATGATCACTTATCTATGAGGCATCTCAATAAATGATTGCAAACCCAACTCCCACATAAGATAACAAAACACAGATTAGGTTTCTAAAAATGCACCTCTACACTGTTTTCAAGAGACCCATCTCAAATAGAGGAATTAAAAATATGTATGCTGGTAATATGAATCTCTCTATATATTAACCTTGATAGAATATTCACAGGACAACATTCTGAAAGAAAAATATAAGAAATTTTATTGTATGGTAATTTAAAAAATAAAAAAGAATAACAATTACATACCAGAAAATATGAAACTTTTATATAGTCATATTAATAGTCATCGGATATATCTTAAAAATAAAAAAGGATAACAATTACATACCAGAAAATATGAAACTTTTATATAGTCATATTAATAGCCATCAGATATAATATATCTTAATGCAAAAACACATGATGAAAGATAAGAAGAGTCATTGCATATCATAAAAGCTTTAAATTATCAGGAAATTTCAATTTTCTACACTAGTATGTATCTCATTATATCACTGAAAGCATATAAACAAAATTCATAGAACTACTCTTTTGTGTGTAAAGTTCATCATTGGCCTGGCATAGTAACTGATAGATTACTATAACAAAAAAATTATGAAGGTTATAGAATATTTTATAAAAAAAATATTTGTGTTATATAATTAACAAGTTTGAGTCAATGAAGCTATATTGAAATTCCCTACAAAACAATTGGAAAAATCCAGGTTCATGATTAACTCTGAGAAGACATCATGGACTCTCATAAAAGGGTTTTATTTCTCCTGTTTGGTGCACTAGATTCATTAGATTAACCTGTCTCTCCTCTCCCTCTCTTCCCCTCATCCCTCCCTTTCTCTCTCTGTCTCTCTGTCTGTCTCTCTCTCTCTCTATATATATATAAAGTATTTAATGTATGTGTTAAATACATATATATTATACATATATACATGTTATTTAATATATCATATTAAATAATAATATATTTAATAAAATATTTGATATTATTTATTTTATATATTTCATAATTCAAAGTATTTTATAATTAAATGAAACATTAAAAACTCCTAAAAATATTAAAAGAATGAATTGCTATAGTTTATATTAAAACCCTGTAACCCTGTAATCAACTATTATTAAGAATGTATCTCTCTATATATTGATCTTGATATAATAATTATTATTAATTATTATTATTAATTATTATTAAACCACATACATTTTTAAATATCCCTTATAAAAGAGACATCATGAATTAAGAGATGGGGGAAATATTTGGAAAATATATGACAGAGATATGGTTACTTTTTTGGGTGTGTACCAGGGATTGAACAACTGAGCCACATGCCTGACCCTCTTTATTGTTTATTTTGAGAAACGGTCTTACTAGCCTTGTCTAGTTACTGAAGCTAGCTTTGAACCAGAGATCCTCCTGCCTCAGCCTCCCTGACCACTGGGATAACAGGCGTCCACTATCATACCCTGCTTGGTTACTTATTCATTACAAATACAGTTTGATAAAATAATATTAAATTATTAACAAAATGCTAGTTAACATTTATTCAAAGCTTATTTTATATCTTTGTTTTTTGTAGCTAATATTATTTACTTCTTACTTGCAAACCTGTGAGCTAAGTATTACTTATATCCCCTACTTTCAGAAAAGCAATTGGAAGCTTAGAAAGATTAAGCAAGGATGCAAGGAGCAAGAGACAGAGTCAGAATTCAGGTGGGAATACTTTTTCCTTTTCTTTATTTCCTCTCCCGCCCCCAGGATTAAACCCAGGGCCTCAGGCCTGCCAAGCACTTACTCTATTGAACTATAATCCCAGTCCCAGCCCCAGCTCCATAATTCCAATTCAGAGTCTATGCTGGGTTAAGACTATTACATTATATGAGTTACCTAAAAAGGGAAAGAACAACCACATAGAAAATTAAATATGAAAATAAAAGATTTAAGAAGCAATATAATGAAAATGCAAGTAGTAGAAAACCATGCTCAAATTCACTAGTAAAGGAAATAAGTGTATTTAAAAAGATGTATGTTTTAATCCACAAATTTAAAAAAATCAGTTCAGATATTCAGTGTTGGCAAGACTGAATGAAATTAGATGCTTTCATGCACTTTTGATGACAATATGGTATAACCTTTTTGGAGAACAACTTGGCACTATTTATTAAAATATAAAATGAACAATCTCCTTATCTCTTCAAACTAATGTTAGTAAAGGAGAATTCTCCCCTTCATCCGCACTAGAACATAGCTAAGCAAAAGAGGTCTTTCAAGAGCATGCAAATCTGTTGGTTCCTTGATCTTGGACTTTCTTGTCTTCAGAAGTGTGAGAAATAAGTTTCTATTGTTTATAAGTCAAAACACACATACACACACACACACAGTACAAATATTCACAAAGATAATTTGAGATTGTTTATTTCAGTACTATCTAAACAATACAATATTCCTCTACTGAAGGGGCAATCTAATACGGTATAGCAGTACAGGAAGAAGACGCCTGAGGCCCTGATCTTTGCGGGGCTTTTTAGAAGAGGGAGTGAAGAATATGTCCTTTGACAAACCTGTCTACTTCACACCTTTGCTGGCCCTAGAGAATGTCACCTTCTTCATGAAAACTATTTGCAAAAAACAATCATATAGAAGGCAATGAGATTCGCTTGCTTGCCTGCTTTCAAGAGTTTCTACAAATACCTGTGTTACTACTAGGCAACCTTTTTATCTCAAGAGAAGTCTTTGTCTAGCCTTTGGGGTAATAATCACTGATACCAATAAAAATTCTGACAGTGATTTCCTGAGAGGAAATTTTCAATTTATATGCATATCTCAGCAACCATTATTTACTGCAATTCTATTGCTTTTCTATAGATGCACAACTGTATAAAGTCTGGCAGAGTTACTGATGATATGAGGTAGAGTGGTGAAATATTGACTTCATCCTGAAAATGCACATCATATTTACATTAGTCAATGTCTTTATAATGCCATTTGCACAGATAGATGATATCCATGTCCTGACATAAATAATCAGGGTGGAAGTTTTTCTCAGGTGTAGGTGATAAGTATGTATTGATTTGTTTTAGTTTCCCCTTCCCCAATGACCATGAGCATGAGCTACAGTCTGTGCCATCTGTGGCCACGGAGCAGAAAGGATCTGACATATCCAGATATGACTGTTTACAAGGCATTTGTCTCACTAATCCCAGCCTCTCACTGACTGAGTCAGGACACAGGAAATAACCTGTTTGAGCCAAACATCTAGAAACTCTCCATTGTGAGAATATACACTTCTGAAGAAGGAACAATGAATACTCTTTAATACAAATTGAAATAAAACAATTTGAGCTGTCAAGTTTCATGCAGACTTCTATAGAAGAAAAATGCACTTTGAGTCTTAAAATAATGGTACTCTAGGAGACTTGTTATGGGACCACAATATAGGTGAAATTGGATTACAGCCATTTTTGCTGACACTAGTAATTTGAGTAGAACACACACATTTCAGTCTTTTATGCTAAATTCTGCTTTATAATCACATGTAGAAAAACAAGGTGGTTTTGACAAACCAGCTTTCAACTTGGAAATCTTCCTCATCATATAATGTTCTTGTCAGGCTCTTTTGAACATGGGAGAGTTTTGACAGACAGGTACCAAGCACAACAGAATGTATGGGAAAGTGGTATTTTCCAATGAAATTCAACTCTGCAGGGGTAAAGACTGTGATCCTGTGAAGGTTTCAGGGATTTTCTAGTGATGAACATGTTTTTCGTTCTCAAAACTGAGTTCCTACACAGGAATTTACCCATTAATTATAGTGTAAACTCATGCTATTTCCTGATAGTGCTGTAGATAGCACAGTTGGCATCCTAATACACTCTAGCCCTTTGCCAGATAGCTACACAATAACAAATGAATTGTAATGACAGGAAGATTGCATTATTTTATTTTCTGGGGAGCTATAAGGAGATGGAAGAATGTCAGGTAATGTGGTAATTATGTTTAAAGTAACTTGATAATTTAAAAAAATTACTAAGTAATCTGCTGAAACATGCAACTATTATGTGGCTACATGTCCAGTTCAATTATGTTAGCATGAAATTATGGGTTAGAATTCCTATATCTACCTATTTTGCTCTCTCAACAAAAGAGCCCGAGCATGAAATGCTGATGAGGAGGGTGAGAAGTTCTTCTTTCATGCTATAGTTGACAAAAAAAAAAAGTTTCAAGCACCACATGGTATATAATTTCTTTAAGCTTCTTCTGAAAGCCAACATCTAAGCAGAGCAGGGAGGCTTTCTCTGGAAGACAATTTTTCTCATTTTGTGACTGGCATCATATTCTGCTGATGGAAAAAGAAAGCAAGAGAAATGTCATTCAAAGCACTCTTTGTCAGGACCATCTGGGACTTCATCTGAATATTTGCAGAAAAAAAAAATCTCTGGTCATTCTGAATGGTTTCAGTTAAATTGGGGCTTCTAGTCACCATGGACACGTGCAGAAATACAAAGTCTTGAATGGATTCAAACTGGGTTTATTATATAGTTAGTCACATGCATTAAGTGCATGAGTTAGATTGCACTGGGAAAGGGCCATCAAAGTAATCAATATCTTCATTCAATATGGAGGGTAGGCGAAGTTACTAGTAAGAATGTGCTATTATGACATGAAAAGTAGGAAGTGTAAACCATAAACACTACATACGTGCTTGATATTGCTGTTGGTTTTACTGCTATGAAAGTATAGAATTCCTTGGGTCACCATAATGGAATGTTTATAATAGAATGTGACCTTTAAGCTTATGAGAAAGAAAGGCGAATTGGCATGGAGAAGCAAAATCAAGACAGGAATTGGATGAACACAGAGGGATGAGTAGTCAGAAAGTAGCACTCATGTAGTGAGAAGGGAAAAACACATCTCAAATCATACACCCTTGTTTGTCAAATAACTTTTTTCTTTTCTTTTTCTTCTTCCTTGTTTTTTGGTTAGCCCACAGGTGGTTTCCAATTTTCTTGGATAGTTTGAGAAGAGAAACAAAGAAATGAAATGATTTTTTTTTCTCATCTCATATTTAAAAGTTCAGATTGTGATTTTACACACCCATCTCATTTATTTCTCAAATTCATTATGTTCGTAAAAGTCATGTATCATAAAAACACTAAGCTACTCAGGTCCTTCTGGTGAGCATTCAGCTAACAGGTGGATGAGGTTACCATATCTGAATGCCACAAAACACCAGTTATTGTTTATAGTTGTTACAGTTGCATTTTTCACTGTTATTACTATAGTATTTTCTCCCAACTTTGATAAACTGATTAATTGCTCAAAATTATCCCTGACAGTATAGAGCTTATTTTTTAAGCAAATGTTTTTATTGATTATTTCATTTCAGTCACATTTTAATGCCCTGGAGACAGCAATAGGTTGACAGAGCAGTTGCCTCTACTCATGTTTTGGTATCATGGTGGAGAGGCAGGCAATAACTTACAAATTATGGAAAAAAATATTAACTGGAGTATGTGTTTTGAGGAAAGAAAGCATGATAATGGGTTCACATATTTTGGATGGTGGAGCTACCTTAGAAAGAATGCTCAGGAAAGGCCACTATTAGGAGAAGAATTGCAATCTGGATATCAAAAAAGAGCAAATCATGGCATTGGCCAAGAGGGTGCACCATGCAAAGGGAATGGCAAGAATGTAGGTTTGGAAACAGGGTCAAAGAAGTACTACCACTCAATATTAGGCAAATACAACACTGAAGGGTCTCATAGGAACATAGGGCATGCCTCTGAGCTTACCTGAATCTACTAGTGAGACACTCTGCAAAAGTAGTTTAAAAATGTAAAGTATAAGTAACAAGACAACAGAATATGAAATTGACTTCTATTGGATTATTTATTCCTAGACTGGTGTATTTTTTGTTATGCAAGAACAACAGAATTTTATCCTTCAAACTGGTATAGTTTTGACAATGGAAGAGGTCACACACACACAAATAAAATATGTATACATACATGCATATAAAATATGTATAAAAGAAGCATACAAAATATGTGTATATGATGAATACATAATTTAGTTTTATATTGATTTTATAATATAATGGATGTATTTCCATTAAAACTACATTTTTTAGAGCTTTTAACATTTTATTTTATTTTATTTCTCTTTTTTAAAAATTTTGATTCATTGTACACAAATGGAGTACCACTGATTCTCTAGTTGTACATGAAGTAGAGTCATACCATTTGTGTATTCATACGTGTACATAGGGAATGATGTTTGTCTCATTCTATTATCTTTTCTTCCCCCACCCCCTCCCCGCCCATCATTTCTGTCTACACAATCCATCCTTCTTCTATTCTTCCCTTACCTCCCCCACCCACGTTATGTATCATCAACCACTTATCAGAGAAATCATTTTGCCTTTGGTTTTTTGGGATCGGTTTTTTTCACTTAACATGATATTCTCCAATTTCATCCATTTACCTGCAAATGTCATGATTTTATTCTTCTTTTTTGGCTGAATAATATACATTATGTATATATACCACAGTTTCTTTATCCATTCATCCATTGAAGGGCATCTAGGTTGTTTCCACAATCTAGATATTGTGAATTGAGCTGCTATAAACATTGATGTGACTGTATCTCTGTAGTATGCTTATTTTAAGTCCTTTGGGTATAGGCCGAGGAGTGGGATAGCTGGGTCAAATGGTGGTTTCATTTCAAGTTTTCTGTGGAATCTCCACACTGCTTTCCAGAGTGGCTGCACCAATTTGTAACCCCACCAGCAATGTATGAGTGTACTTTTTTCCCCACATCCTCACCAACACCTATTGTTGCTTGTGTTCTTGATAATCGCCATTCTAATTGGGGTGAGTTGAAATCTTAGGTAGTTTTGATTTGCATTTCTCTTATTACTAGAGATGTTGAACATTTTTTCATATATCTGTTGATTGCTTGTAGATCTTCTGTGAAGTGTCTGCTCATTTCCTTAGCCCATTTATTGATTGGGTTATTTATTGCTTGGACATAAAATATTTCCATTAAAATTACATTTAAAAATAAATGCCTTTACTAAAAGAAGCAAAACAAAAGTATACAGATATTTCTCTTTCATACAAGATCAAATATTGACTAAATATCAACTTTAATGATCTAAAGCATGAAGGACAATGTAAAAGAAGTCATTATTCTTGATACAAATTCATAGGTTTTATTTATGCTTTATTTCCCACAAAAGACTGTCCACTTATTTTTTTTTTAATTTTTATTTTTCAAGTATACCTGTTTATCTGACCCAGCTATTCCACTCCTTGGCCTATACCCAAAGGACTTAAAATCAGCATACTACAGAGATACAGCCACATCAATGTTCATTGCTGCTCAATTCACCATAGCCAGATTGTGGAACCAACTTAGATGTCCTTCAATTGATGAATGGATAAAGAAACTGTAGCATATATATACAATGGAATATTACTCCGCCATAAAGAATGATAAAATTATGGCATTTCCAGGCAAATGGATGAGATTGGAGAATATCATGCTAATTGAGATAAGCCAATCTCAAAAAACTAAAGGACGAATGATCTCACTGATAAGTGGATGAGGACATGTAATGGAGGGTGGGAAGGGTTAGCGTTAGGGTTAGGGTTAGGTTTAGGGTTAGGGTTAAGGAGGGTGGCAAGAATGGAGGAAGGAAGGACTGTATAGAGCGAAAAGAGGGGTGGGAGGGGTGGGGGGGAAGGAAAAAAATAACAGAATGAATCAAACAACATTACCCTATGTAAATTTATGATTACACAAATGGTATGCCTTGACTCCATGTACAAATAGAGAAACAACATGTATCGCATTTGTTTACAATAAAAAAAGATATATAATCATATATATTCATTGTGTACAATGTGGTGCTTTGAAGTCCATGTACACATGGAATGGCTAAGTTTACCTAATTAACCTATGTATTACTTCATCTAGCTCTTATCTTTGTAGTGAAGACTTCTACAACTTGTTCTTGTGTGTGTCTCCTTGTCATTGGTGCATTTCTGATGAATGCATTCATTTTTATGATAAAATAAATCTCTATTTATTCACTTCATTTTATGGATACAAACTCTCAAATTGCTGAAACATTCAACTGATTCTTCTCTGTAAACCACATACTTAATTGAGAAAATCATCCCCCATGCAGTTACAGAGATATCTGGTAAACCTCAATGCAAACACTTCAAAACAGATTTTATCTTATTTTAAAAATTTTATAATTTAAATATTTTGTCCACGTATTTAGTATGTTCTGCAGTTTGTTTCAATTCAAAACACCTCTGCTAAATGAATAGTTTATGAAAAAATGTATTAAATTGTGTTTGTTATGTCTTTTACTGCCTTGGCAAGTTGAGATGTTCAATATTATTGACCTCAAATTTCATTCTTTTTCAAATATGGAACACAAATTTATCTAATGAAAAATATAACTATTTAAAAATGCTTCCCACAAGTCAAAATAGTCCAAAGCAATATTTTAGAGTTTCAAATTTAAATGTTACAAAGCCTTTGACTTCTAGTCACTTAGTTCAGTTGTTTCTTTTTCTGCTTTTGTGAAATATATTTTGATATGTCTTATTCACAAGTTTTCCTCTCAATAACTAATACATGTAATAGCTTTACATATTGAAATTTTAGATAATCCATTGAAAACTTTGATAAAATATTTCCAAATAATTTTGATATAAATATAATTAGAATTTAAATAGTTTTTACAAAAAAATCCTAGAAATATTTGGTTCCTTTAAAACTTGTCATTCAAAGGTTTATTTATTTCTTGTATTTCATTAATGAAGAGAGGCAAAAAAAGAAAAAAAAAAAAACAGAAGACTGATATATTTTTCCACAGGTTGCTAAGCCTATGTATATTTCAGTTGGATGTATCACTAGGAATTCTCTACCTTGACTTTCATAGAGAATATTTTGCAACATTAAATGTTAGAACATGCTAATTTGAAGCATACATAGTTCTAAAATATTTAAATCAACAAGGGACAACATATATGACAGCAATCCCATACAATTTTAATGGAACTGGAAATTTCCTTTTGCATGATGTTGTAGCACAGTGCATTGCTCATGTGTGTGTGGTGATGCTGGTGTAAAAATGCTTTTTGCACTTCCATAATTCCACATGCTATACTTCCATAAAGGTTTATGGAATTATGAAATTATGGAAGTACATAGTACTTGATGATAACTATAAACAACTATGTTATTGGTTTATGCATTTACTTTACTGTTTATCACTATTTTAGATGTATTTTTTCTACTTTTTATAAAAGTTCACTATAAGCAGTGTGCTGGAGTGAGGCGTGTGACCCAGTGTTACAACACATGCTTAACAGGCCCAAACCCAGGGTTCAATCCCCAGAATCTTTCTCTTTCTCTCTTTTACTCTTGCTTGCTCTTATACCCAAAACAAAACAAACAAACGAGTCTGCTCTGTGCCCATGGCAGTAGCCTTATTACACCAGTAGATTGCATCATTTTCTTTTGTGCTTGACCGAATCTCATGTAGTATTGTTTGTCATGATACTGGGAGCAACAGACAATGCTCTGTGTGCATATGTATACCACACAGCCTAGGTATATGGTAGACTGAACCACATAGGTTTATGTAAGTGTGCTCTGTGATGTCCACACTATGACCAAATTGCCTTTCTCAGAACATAACCCTGTTGTTATATGAGGCATGACGATACCTTATTAAAGTTCAACAGTAATTGAAGAAGTAATTTAGAACTTAAAAAATAAGGGGACGGAATGTTGTATCACAGACATTTTTAGAACTGCAGACTCATTATGAAAATAAAAAGTCTGATCTATAGCTGATTTATTTTCAGTTTTCTAGCTTGCATTTTCAGGTAGTTCCTATAATCTGCACTGCAACAACCAATTTCAAGTATATTTGTGAATTATAGTTTGCTTAATTTGGTAAGAACATTGGTGTAACTATAATGTGCCTCCAAAATTTGTATATTGTCTCTCAGGAGGAGAGTGAAGAGAACACAAGTTTAAGGGAAGAAGGGTGGAACTTGAGGTTAAGGGAATAATTCTATGAAATGGGCCAGGGTACTGACCCCCACATGTTTTCTCTTCCAAGAAGTAATCTACTGGTGGCTTTTCCTGACTTAAGTGGACAGGTTATGTCACATTCCTCAGCAAACTACCTGTTATCTGCAGGAGAAATATCTACAGGCCCAAAATAATTTTGATAAGAGGAATCCAAGTTACCCCGAAGAGGGAGACTTTTGTGACCTCTTTCATAGACCAGATCCTGAAACTCAGAGAGATAAAGATAATTCCTCCTAACCATAAAATCTTCAAGAATTTATGGTTAAGAATCCAAAGAGAACTGGTCAGCATGGGCAAAGGTGACCTAGAGTTGTCATGGCAGTAGGGACTTGAAAGTCTGATGTCATCTTGCTGTTAATCAAAAGTCAAGAGACGACCTGGGTGGGACTCTGGAAAATTCTCTGGGATCCCTAATAAAACTGGAGTGCAAGAGAGGCACACTGTCCGTCCCTCTTGCCTCTGAGAGAACCCACTCTCTCCCTTGAGAGTTTCCCCTTCTCCTTTTCCTATCCCTTGAAAAAACTCATCCCTGTTACTCTGAGTGACATGTCTGAAATCTTTCTGACTTAATTGCAGAATTGAAGTTTAAAGGGGGTCTTCACGCTGCCTCAGTTTCCCAGAAGGTCCTAGTTTTTTAACACTCCCTGCGAATGAAACAATTTATCCTTAATGTTGATTGTTTTTTTTTTTTTTTTTTGGTACTTGGAATTGAACCCAGGGGCACTTAACCACTGAGTCACCTTCCAGCCTTTTAAAACAATTTATTTAGAGATAGGGTCTCTCTGAGTTTCTTAGGGCTTTGCTAAGTTGCTGGGACTGACTTTGAACTCACCATCCTCTGCCTCAGATTCCTGAGTCACTGGAATTACAGGTGTGCACCATCACATCCACCTGTTAATTTTTTAAAATTGAATTTATAGTACCATTTACAAAAACTGTCAGTTTTCATCTGTGACAGAATTATTCAAAAACTATTTTTAATTCCATGAATTGGAGGAAGAAAGGAAATGATTATAGAAATGTATCTAAGTGACTTCATATTTGAATCACTAGATGACACTCATATAACACTTGTATCATGAAGCAAGATTCTTCTGTTAATGAAGTCACCACATGAACAGCTATCAGTTCACTTTTTTGCATATTTACAAAAATTTACCTTAACCAGTTTACTGAGAGGGCAACTCTCCAGTTGTAAATAACAAGTCTTGTTTTATACAATACATAAACACAGCTGCCTGTGTATGATATATTGTAATTTGAACACAGTTGTAATAAAAGTAACTGTGAATTCTGAAGCCAATGCAGAGTCTTTGTCAGTTGGTTTTGTCTTCTATTTCTGTTGTCATTGATAGTGCTGCTGCTTACAGTGTGAGCCCTGTAAATGCTAATGAATACCTTCATCATTCCATCATCATCTTTCTGAGACATCAAATACCAGCACGTTAAAAATAATTAAGGCATTTGTTCTCTCTCTTTGCCCCCCCCCTCGCATTGTTGTCAAAATTTTATGCTTACATGTTTCCATATCTTTGTGTAATTACCTCCCATAATGAATCTGGACCAACTCTGTAATTTTCTGTCACCAACAGAGTGTGGTGGAAGTGTTGCTGTGCTGTGTCATTTTCAGGCCTAATTCCTGGAACAGGCCTGGCAAATATACTCCATTACCATCTCAGAGTTCTGGACTATCATGTAAAAAATTCAGATGACACTGTTCTGCTTCAGAAAGAAGCCATGTGGAGAGAAGTCGTATGGAGGCACTCTGCGGCCCTGACATGGCAGTGAGATACCTATCTTTGATAGTTCAACTTCCATCTATTGAACATAATCACATAAGAGGCTTCAAGAGAGACCAATGGAAGGGCCCATTAGTTTAGCCCCAGCCAAACCACATAGTTGCAAGACAAAGCTAAAAGGTGGTAGTTTTAAACTATTAAGCTCTGGAGTAGTTTGACACACAAAATTAAATAAGAACAATAGAAATAGAAATTAATACCCCAAAACATAATCATTTAATAACAAAAATCTAAACTGGGTGGTATTAAAGATAGTAGACTGAATCAGACATTACTTTCCTGTGTGCATATATGATTACACTGCCACTATAATTCCACATCATGTAAAACCAGAAGAATTGGAAATTATGCTCTGAATATAATATGTCAAAATATATTCTGCTGTCATGTATAACTAATAAGAATAAATAAAAGAGTAAAACGAGTGTTATTGGTTTTGAGGTCATGTGGCAGATGGAGAGTGCTTGGTGAACTATTCATATAGGCTGCAAAGACAAAGGAAAATTATATATTCAAAAAGGCAATATGGAAAAATTGGAAAGACTGTCATCTGTTTTTAGGTAATCATATTAAAACATAGGGAAACTTAAAACAAAGGATTATACCCCTACATCAACACATGTGGAGATATGTGTGTGTCATCTGTCATATTACTGAAGTCAGAAATGAACTTAATGGAATTGTGAATCTAATCTAAGATTTTACTTGTCTTATTAACCTGAAATTCTAAATGTTGTTATAGCTTTTATGTTTTTCAAATCTTCGGAAAAAATATTGACGTGGTCTCCATGTAGAGCTACATGTTATTTATCTCTCTGTCACTATAACAAAAGATTTATTTTGGTTCACAGTTTTGCAGGTTCCATTCTACAATTGATTGGTGCTATTCCTTTGGGCCTGTGGAGAGGCAGCAAATCATGATGGAAACGTGAGAGAGCAAAACTCCTCACTTCACGTCATGGATCAAAAGAAAGAAAGAAACAGAGGCCAGAGTTCCCCAACAGCCTTCAAGGGCATGCTGCAATGACCTAAACACCTCTCCCTAAACTCACCTCTTAAAAAGGTTTCACTACCTTCTAACAGTGTCTCCTTGGGGGACTTAACATCAGGGTCTTTGGAAGACAATCAAGATCCAAACCACAGCAAACTGAAACTTCTTAAACCACACCTAAAGAACACCTTAGTCAGGTGTGATCCTTTATGGTATTTCAACTTTTAGTGATATTCATATTAATCCATGATCTCAGTTCAATATATCATCAAAAATATCTGTTACTTTATTCAAGTTGGGTAAAAACTATTACCAGAGGGACTAGAATCAAATACAGCTGTCCCTCAGTATCCAGAGGGAATTGGTCCCAGGACTCCAAAGATACTAAAATCTGAGACTGCACAAGTGCCCTATGTAAAATGGCCTAATATTTGCACAGAACCTAGGCACCTTCTTATGTATACTTTAAATCATTTCTATATTACTTATAATACACAATACAAATTATAAGACATATTAAGGGTTCTTATACTGTATTGTTTAGGAAATAATGGTAAGAAAAAATTCTGTGCATGTTCAGAGTAGATGCAATTTTTTAACAACATTTTTTATCTAATGTTGATTGATATGAGGCTATGGAACCAGAAGACACAGAATGTTGAATGTATACCAAAAAAACAGAACACTGGATGGAATTAGTAAGCAGAACTTAAGTCTTGAATTTAGCTTTTAAAATTTGTATTTGTGTATAAGATGGGGAAATTGTGTTGTCCAGAAATTCCTGTGGGGTGTGTGTGTGTGTGTGTGTGTGTGTGTGTGTGTGTGTGTGTTGGGGGAGGAGGATGGCAAAACATCCGTTGGGTTTTTATTTACTCACAGACTTTAAAACAATCATTGTGATGTCATTTCTTTAAACTAGAGTAAAAATCTATGACTATGCTAATCAACTGTGAGTTCTAGAACCAGAAGTTCTCAAAGCACGGTTTCAGCCCTGGGGAGATCTAGGATACAGTGTTCAATTCTGGGCAGCACTATCTCAAAGTGCTGTTTATAAAAGACTACACAGGATCTAGAAATTACAGTCACCACATAGGGAACACTAAATAGAGCAGGGTTGTTGGGCTAAGACAAAAGAAAGGCTCACAGTGGACATTATTGCTGCCCTTTAAGTATCTGAATTTCCATCATGTTGAGCACATGATAGACTTGGCTTGTCTTAGAAGGTAGAACTGTGAACAATTGCCAGAAGTTACAAAAAACTAATGTGAGATGTACATTTCCAATTCCAAATGTTTCTCAACCAAACAGAGTACACAATACTTCTCTAGAAGCATGTAGAAATATTTCTTTCCAGGTAGGAGGTTGGAAATTTGGAATTTTCTTTTTACTCCAAGTCAGTGCTTTAAAATTGTCTCTGCTTATGAGTATAACTAAATTTTGTAGTAAATTTGTTTGGAGATAATTACTGGCCATGGTTACAAATTAAACGCTCTCTTCTTCATCACATAGGTTCGAATCAGTTTGGTTAATTATAATTAAAATGTATTTCCATGTGTGTTGGGATAGAAGTATGATCCTTTGTTTAAATTTCCCAAAATTTTTAATATAACTAGCTAAATACTTAACAAAATAAACCGTGTGAGGCAATATTTTATTAAACTCCACCATGCTGAATAAACATTTTGACATTTCTTTGAAGTATTAAAAAAGTATAAAATGTTTATCCAGGAGTTTATGAAAGTTGTCACCACGACTTTATTAGCACACATAAATAGGAGTCAAGGAAATTGCAAGTGGAATTATTTCTACTTTTTGCCATACAATTGAATACTTGAAGAAATGTCCCAGAAAAATTAGAGAAATTACAATGAATTTGAAAAATTAAAAAGTCTTTTATATTAATTATATGAAAAAAATGAATATGGTAATGATGTGGCACTGGGTATCATGTGATTTCTGACCAGCACACCTTGTCTGAGCACTAACCAGAGTTGGAGAAGTTTCTGTGAGTTATTAGAAGAAAACATGTTCCTGGTGTCACAAAGGGAGTTAACTTTTGCCAGAAGGACAGAACTAAAGGCTCTTCCTGTGTATATTCAGTTGAGCATGGAAAGAAAATGGAATACATAAGGTGAGCTGATAATTGAAGAAATTAGATAATGGTATATGTAAGAACAACAGTACAAAATAAGAGAAAGATGATTTATTGGTCAGCATGACTTTTGATCTGGTAATTCAATGAAATGAGTGCGCAGGAGAGTGGGAGAAGGAGCTGGGGAATTCTTCTAGAGCGGTGCCCCAGGTAACCCAGTCCTGGAGCAGTGTTCCACCTTAAGAAACTCAGACCAACTGGAAGTCCAGTCTTTACTCATATTATCTTCAAATACTTTGTGGGATCAAAGCAAACAACTTTGAAATGCTTGAATCATTTTATTAGCTTTCTTTTTAAAATTTGCTTATACTTTAACGCCCAAATTTATTCTCTTAAGACAGGGGAGGAAGAAAAAAAAAAAGAAATAGAAAACATAACATTCTTGTCCATGTATTTTTTCATCCCACCTCATTCCTTCCTGCCTCTCCTTTCCAAATCAGCCTGTTACATATGCTGCTTCATCCTCCATAAGAGTATACATGACGCTTTTACACTATCACTTTCCACCACTAGGCCTCTGGGTTATGTACTTCGTCTGTCCTGGTTGCCTTTAGCTTGTTCTTCAAAAGTTTCAGTTCACAAAGAATCCTTCTTTCTTTTTCTACTACTTAGCAAGAACAGCTGGAGCTTAAGTGGGCAACTTCTTGAGAGGGAAGACCATACATACCCGCACTGAGTAGTTTTAATCTTGACAAAGAAGAAATGAAGCAGCAGAGGTTGATGCACTTTCATTTGTTTAATGAAACCCTTCTCGCATGCTGCCTAGTTGTACAACACACTAGATTATAGACCATAAGACATGGGCTCAATGTTCCAGATTCTCCATTAACTTCTAAACACTCAGGGGCCAGGTGTCCTCTTTATAAAGATGATGTGACAACATCAAATATTTAAAATGACTGTGGAAGTTGAATTACGTATAGAAAATAAAACTTCCTTGGTAAGCAGTAAAACAAGAAATGGTTATTCTTTCACAATTACCTAGTCTTAAATCATTGATAATTGCATTTATCTCATATAATACACAGTGAGACCTATTATTGATGGCCCACCAACGTACAATTATTTTTTTACCCCTGATAACATGAACAGAGCTACAAAATAATGAAATTTCATAGTAAATTTCAAGAACAGGAAGTAAGGAGAGGTAGGGTTTTGAGGGAAAGCATCAAAAATAGGATACAATCAAGAAATTTGAGATTGATATAGTGAATTGCAGACTGATCCTAAAACGTAGGTGGGATGCACCTACTTTTTTGTTGTTGTTCATTATGTGGACAACAAACAGGAAGTGCTGAATGAAATCCAGGCACTGTGTGGAGAGAGGATCTGCTTTCCATTTTCTTAGTTTTCCTAGGAGAAGCTTCTTTCTTGGTAATTTATGACCTTTCTTTTTCTCCTACTTACTTGTAATGACTTAGCAAATGGCCTACCTCCAATTTTTCCTCCTCGTCTCTATACTCTATTTATCTTTTGGGGGAAAGTCTGTTATTATTTGGGCCTAAGTAGGTGGGCAAATTCAATTAAAGGAACAATATTAACTGACTCTGTCACTTTACAATACATAAAGTCACGTTCCTTAACCCATACTATGTCTGCAGTGAAGATAATGTTTCTTATCTCCATTTATCTGTCTTACTCGGTTCCCCCAACATGGATAGAGGGAAATGGTATATTTTATTAGGTATCACTCATCCTGAACTAGATACTATTCTAGATAAATATGACAAAATTTGGACCTTAAAATAGTTTCTAATAAGTAAGCTGAAAGAATTAACATAAAGTTAATTTAAGACAGGTCATTTCAAAACCTTGATTTTGCATGGAAAACTTCACCATTTACTAGCTATGTGTTTTGGCTTAATCTTTTTGAGATTTCGTTTTCCCATTTGCAGAAAGAAAGCAATAAACCCCACTTCATATGGATGATACAAAGATTAAGTACAACATTGACGCCAAAAAAAAATTTGTAAATGCTTGTGCAAATAAACTGTTGTGTTGTTATTATTGCTGTGGAACTGGGTCCCTAACTTATCTTCCTTATATCGACCTCTTCCACACCCACCTGCTCCCACCAGCTGAGTCTCTGTTCTAATTATTTACCCAGCATACCACAGTGTTTTTCATGTCTCCAAACAAGAATTGGGCCCATGGCCATGAACTTCAACACCACAAGCTGATGCTAGTTCTAGATTTCATCTATTATGTGTTATCTGTTGCGATCCTCAGAGTGACTGCTGGGTTTCACATAGAGAGATTTTCTGTTATTACCCATTTGTAGCCTAGATTTCTGCCTCTAGTGGATTGTCATATTTCTCTCATCGTCTGCTTTCTGTATCTCCCTGAACATAATAACCAGTTGCTGTTATTGAGGACCTTCTTTGTTACCTGCCTTGTGCTGGTAGCCTGGATTAGGGTCTCTGTACATATCATAGAACTCTTCCCTGTCCTGCTCTTCCTCGAACTTTTAGAATCCTGCTGGTCCAACAGCCCAATGCTGGATACTGGCCATTCAAGTTCTCATTCCCCTTGGAACTCCATCATGAAGTACTGCTCTCATAGTGGTTATGGACCATGGTTCTGGAGTCATACAGTCCCTCCACTTATGAAATGAGCACCCTTGGTTACACAACTTCAGCTTTTTATCCCTCAGTTTCCTCATTGTAGCGTAGAGTAAATAGTATCTAGAATACATTAGAGTTATTATGAAATAAAAATGAATGGATTCATGATTAGTTCAGTGTCTGACATATTAAGCATATTATTAAAATTATTGTTACTGTATTAAAGTATTATTTCTTATTATAATCAGCTAAAATAAAATGTCTCTTTTTGACAACCTCTGTGTTTTTCCTAAGTTAATAGGTTGGAAACATAACATTCTAACAGTAACTAGAGAAGTGAGAGGCCCAAAGAGGGTAATAGTCTTTGCGACTACTCTAAGTTAGATCTATTCAATGGAAATAAATATGAGTCTATCAGATTTGGGGTATGAATGCATAAAAGTATATATTTTTTTACCCATATATGAGTATATACCTACACAAGTATGCAATGCATATATGAAAGAAGAAATCTAAGCATTCCACTTGCTGAATTTCATGATATATTTTAACATTCAGTAGAATGTTGAGCTTCCCTTTTTCTAAATAGATGAATTGATGGTTGCATCCCATGAGTTGTAATACAAGTTAGTTTCAAATAAAAATTTATGACCTTAAAACCTTCTAATCCAAGTCACTCTTGGTAAAAGCAGCTGAAAGTTACATTTATAGAACTTATTTAGAGATTCTACAGATAATAAGGATTGAAGAGAAACACCAAAGATTGCCCCAGAATAGCAACTAGGGCATTTCCTTTGACAGCTGCAGCAGATCTGGTGGAACTTTAAATGATCTAAAAACTGAATTGAGACACTGAAACTTGAAGCGCTTGCTAACAATAGTGCATGGTGCTGAGAAATTATCAAAGTGGCAAGTGATATATAAATGAGAGAAAAATAATACAGCATATTATCCATATTATTTTGTAGCATCTATGACTCATTAGAGAGAAAATTCACCAGGAAAAATATGATGTTGAACAAGTCGACTCCCATCCAGTTAAAATCACAATTGCGGTTCTATTATTTCTCAAAGTAGATGCAACTGTAGATACATTGAGAATGGAACTACTCTTTCTTTTTGTAAACTCTTTTGAATAATGACACTCCTGCCCCATCTACATGAGGTCACTTATTCCATCTTTATAATTTGTCTCTGACATCACCTCAACTCTCTTATGTATTGTTAAGCAGAGTGAGGGAGACTGTTATTGATGACAGAGTGGTTACAACCTCTGGATGTAATGTGCAGAGATTCCATCTTTGGTTTGGGAATTGTATGCCCGCATTTATCAATCTTCACCTCCAGGTTCTCCTGCCAATTCATTGGTCTGTCCTCAGATAACAAGGAGACTGGTCAACATCACCCTAGGAAAGGAGGCCTGAATTCTCTGAACAGATCCTGAAAGACATTCATGGGCTCCAACAAATGAACCAGCTGGTTGGGAAGCACCTCCAGTTTCCAGTACTTTGGGGGTGTCAGTTTGAGGATATTGAAGGTGTATGCAGAAGCACTGTTGTTAAAACAGAATGTAGAAATTAGGCTTCTAGGTTTTCTGGGTCTTGGATTTAGTTGTCCTGCAGATGGACCTGGATTCATTTGATTTTAGAAATATGGCAGAAGAAAACACAGGAGAATGTTTTTATGATTCTGGTCTATGGAAGATCTTCTAAAGATAGACTTAAAATACAGAAGATTTCAAGAAAAAGACAGATTTATCTATGTAAAATGCAAAAACATATGGTTAGGATAAAATACTATAAATAATATTAAAACATAAGAACACTCAGGAAACAATATTTGCAACACAGAATAGACATATGATTTATATCCCTAATACACAAATAGCTACTACAAATCAATGAGAAGGATAACTCAATAGAAAAAGAGAGATACAGCATATAGAAGCAATAGTAATTTTTAAAAGAAAAATACAAAATGTAACAAGGTTTAAAGATGCCAATTTTAATTAGATACTAGTCAATTAAAGCAATGAAATTCCATTTTTTAGCCATATTTTCAAAACAAACAAGTGAACAAAATGATTGTAATGCTTCAGCTTGTCAAGTGTTTGGAGAAAGAGTAAAACACTGTGTGGGTAGCACTATATTTAGTGTAACTTCTTTGCAGGATTATTTTGATATGTTAAATAAAACAAAAATTGACCAATCTTATTATTCAGAAATTTCAGTTCTTGACAATGATAAAACAGAGATACTAACTCATGTGTGCAATGATATGTCTTCACAAGTGTCCAACCAATATTTTTCATAATAACAAATGGAAATCATTTAAAAATCAATAGAATAAGATTAAAATCATTGTGGTATATCCATATGATGTATTACTATGTGACCATTAAAAAGGACCATGGATAAAGGCAATCTTTTCCTGATAAATTTTTAAGTACAAAAAGAAAGTTATTTGGCAATGTGAACATATTTGTAAAATAAATATAGTGTGCTTGTGTATGAATATAAAACAGAAAAAGTATAAATTAATACTTACCAGACTTCTCATTCTGGTAACCTCAACTGGGTAAATTGAATGAAATATGCTTCTCTTTCTCTTACTATCTAAATATATGTAAAATATGTGATGTCTTGAAATATTTTCTTATGTTGCTCATATATCCTACAAGTTCACTTCAAATGTGTAAAATGAACTACTTATATGATATTAATTTATGAATTTTGTAAAATAATGTTTTGTAATTAGATTAAAATACAAAAGAACCTTAAAATTTGTAATAGAAGAATAGCTTGAAAAGTCTAATGCATTGGAAATACATTAAATATTGTCAACAGCTACCAAAATAAATGAAAATTTTATCCTGCCATAATTTCAGACATCATTTATACAGAAGCTATGTATCATAAAACTAAGACTCCAGGCACGGTAACCCGTATCTATCATCCCAGTAACTCAGGAGGCTGAGGCATGAAGGTAGCAAATTCAAAGCCAGCCTCTGTAACTTACGAGGTAAGCAACTGAGTGAGTCTGTCTCAAAATAAAAATAAAAAATGAAATGGGCTAGGGATGTAGCCCAGTGTTTGAGCAGCCCTGGGTTCAATCCCTGCCACCCCCCCCCAAAAAAAAAAAAAGTTTTAACACAAAGTTTTGGGATCAGTAGGATCAAATAAAAAATATCTTCTAGAAATTTCATAGTAAAATCTTCCATTTTGACCATAATAATGATAGCGTTTATAGCATAATCTTATTCAGATGCCTTAAAACATTGTGGATGTCCTTTTGTTCCTCTGAAGTTTGAAACAAGCAGACAAAAAAGCATTATAGGTTACAAATGTTGGGAGAACCTGTATATGTGATTCTGCCTCATTTTGTAGAGGATACAGGGCTGGAAGAAGTCTCAACGAAGACACAGCCTTAGTCCTCATTTTGCAGATGAGAAGACTGAGGTCTAGAGACAAAAAATAATCACTGAGCCTAAGGATGCTCTAATCTCTGTAGTGTGTAATGTAATATAATATTGGGTTGGGATAGTTTTCTCATCTTCTTTGCTGGAACTGAAACTTGAATAATGTGGCAATTATCTCACACAGTGAGGTTCTTTACTAACTCTACAAGGTGACTGAAGAGATTGCCATTCTGTGTTTTTAACATCCAAGTCTCTGTGACCTTCTGGGTTCAACTACTACACACCTGTCTCTAACAATGCAGTACCATAAAAACCTTTTATGCTGAAGTCAAAAGACCATGTTAAGATGATCCATGATGTCAACAGAATCTGAGGTCTGCAGCAGCCTGAGGTCCATAGCTTTGAGGGGTTCACTAGGTTTAAGCTGGTCCTGGATGTTCATTGCTCTCTGTCTTGCTGGGGAATTTTCTTCACTAACAAATGAAATCCTGCAAAGCCAGAAAAAATGTAGATGAAAGCCCAACCCGTCTCTGGTGCCTGCTTTAAGAATATTTCCTCCCCAGTACCAAAGAGAAGAACTGAAACTTGGAAGTTACTAATTTATATTTATGTTCATAATTTGTGTAAGAATTCATTTGCTCCCCAAAAATAATGTTTTCACACATGACTATATTTACATAAATATTCCATAATTATAGATTTGAACTTTCTGGGTCATTCTGTTAAGGGACAGTTAAAAAGAAATGAATCTTTTCTTTTCTACCTTGTGCACACAAATATTCTTGAGGTTTATTGTTGTTTGCAGCTCTTAAACAGAGGAAAGAAATTCTCTCACCCATTTCCTAATGCTCCAAGTCCAATAGGTCTACCTCTTGGTCTATTTTTATCATTATGCTACATCTTTCAAAGTTATATAGTTCATCTTTGAATGCATTTTTCCTTTTTTATATTAAGGTCATCCTATTCTACTTTACGGGTGTTGAGAAATACCTTACCATCATAAAAAATTCCACATTAAATAATCGAACTTCCAGGAAGTGTAAGGAACTTTGTGATATTCACACATATATTTTGTGTTATTGAACCTGCATATTTTGTGAGATAGATATTACTAATTTCAAGATGGGGAAATCAAGTCTTATGGAGAGTTTCTCTATTTCCCAAAGTCTAACAGTTAATATCTTCCCAGAACACAGCTTGGGTTCTGTTGTACCTATGTCTTTGATCTCATCTCATAGCAGATTCCTTTTCCCCCATTAAACTCTAGGCATAATATCTTTATTTCTACTTTTCAGCTACTGCAGGCACTTTCACATCTTCACTACTTTGCACTAACTCACCTGCCTGTGAGACATGGGCCTCACAACCATCCACGCCTGGGGAAACCCTTCCTGCTATTGCTATTTGGTCATACATACCTAACCTCCTCTAAGAGTTCTTTCTAATCTTGGGTGGCCAACCACAGAATCATACTCTCACATCGCCCTACTTACATCTCAGCATAGCCCCAAGAAATATTGACTATATTCCCTGCCTCTTTGTCTTTTAAAAATCTGTCTACTCTTATAAAAAATAAAGTTCTGGAAACTCTCAAATTCTTTCTTGTTCCCACTGTGTCCCCAGCACCTGGAACATCACCTGGGAGGGGTCCAATAGGGATTTGACGTAAGACTGGATGACTGCCTATAACTTGCTGAGATCAAGTTAAATATAAGGGGAACAAGAAAAGTGTAAAACCTAGCTCTTGCCCTCAGGACTTGTCTCCCAGCACCTGATGTGTCTTTATGCAGAAAAAGGCATATGGAGATAAATTAAATTGAAACTATAGGGTAGATTTAACAGCTACTAAAAATAAGTATCAACACATAAATTTGGATGTTAGCAAATCCACTCCAGATCTTTAAACTGATTCTATGTATGTAACATAAACTTAGAATATCTGTCTTAAAAAATGCCACATGTCAAGGATTTAATGCAAAGTAAGTTTGAAGAATGCTATGTTCATACTTTAAAGTCATTCTTGATCTATAAAATATGATGTAGCGAGATACCCAAGAGAAGAATTAAAGGAGTCTGTAAGGAAGAGAGAGACTAAGACAGAAAGTAAGAGAACTGAGGCTAGAGGTTTCAGGTAGCTGGACTCTTTTCTCCTTGAGAGCAGGGATTCTACATGCAGTTATAAGGATGCTCTTAGTTCCTCATGACCTTACTACTAGTACCCATCTTAACATCTCTGGGATTCAAATCCAAAGGAGATGACATGATTCTTTTCTCCAAAGTAGGTCTTTTTTCTTTTCTTTTTTGTCAGAATGATACAGACAGCATCAACTCCAAACAAAATTTATAATGGATATATGAAGGACTGGGACTCTCCAGAGTCAGCTGGAACTTATTATGGGGATAAGTCTGAATAGCTGCTAATGCTCCATTACGAGTTTGCTTTCATTAGAGTGACTTGGGTACTGTTGTATGAATTTTATGGGAAGCCATTGTTTTAGACTGAGCTCCTGCACTAGGTCCAACAGACTGGACCAAAGGAGAATGGACTCACTGGTGGAAGATGCCATGTAATCAAACCGAATTTGGAAATGGGACAATTGAAAGTAAATAAAAAACAAAGACAAAAACCCAAAACAGGAGATTCACATCCATCAATCAGAAGGGGCCCAATCTATCAAAGCCTGCATAAAGATATCTTCTGTTTTTAACCTTGTTAGGAAAGCAACTTTGAAACAACCTGCGTACTCTTTGTTCCACATGTCTGCTTTTCTCAGAACTTTTCTGCCTAGGAAAAACCCACTCTGTTCCGCTCCTCAGAGTTCCTGTCTATTCCACAATTGTGATGTTCCTCCATTCAAGAATCTCTAGTAAAAGACAGGTTTTTAAAAGCAATTTCTTTTTTCAAATTGTGTTCCTTGATAGTACTATAGTGGTATTTTCATAATTTAACATGAATTTAAAACTAGGATGGGATGGCTGGTCAGATATCACCACATGCCTTGGCAACTTGCATTTTAGAAAGAAATATAAAATAAGAGCAATATTTTGTTTTTTCTGGTTTTCACTAGTCTTTCTCTAGTCTTCTATTATAATTGGATGTAGTTTTTGGAACTTCAGATTTCTACAGAATGTTTCATTTTGGTAGTGAGGAGTGCTGGGGATGGAACCCAGGACCTAGAACTTGCTAGTTAAGTGCTCTACCACTAAGCTATACCCTAACCCTGACATTTAGATTCTGTTTTCCTATTTTTCTTCTAAAATTTAAGTTTCCCCACTTATAACTTACATAATCATAAGAAACATAAGTGTCCTGCATAGTTTAACCACTCAAGGAAAACAATTCTAATAATTTGGTGCATTTATTCACAGGCTTGTTTTACATATTTAAAATTACTGTGTTTATATTTCCTATTGGGTTTTTTTTTTGGTTTAGAAATCAGATAAATTGGTACAGAAATTTTCATAGTTTTTAATTTATGCACAATATCATTCCATGTAAGATACAATTTACTTTGTCCACACTTAAGATAGGTTTCCATTTTCTTCTTTCTACATAAAGTTCTTTGATAGATCATTTTGTTATAAATTCATGTTTTGGTTGCAGTTTATAGTCTTATATACAATGAAAAGTGGTAAAGAAATTTTAAGTTGCTGAATACATATTTTCAGAAGTTTGTGACATGTATAAGTAAATGTGGTACATAAATAAGATTCTTATTTCATCACAGACCCATCAGCATTAGATAACATGTTTAAAATAAAATTCCTAATACTAAGAGTGAAAAACAGGTTTCTTCTGAATTTGAGTATCTTTGCTTACATCATGGAGTAACACGTTTCTAGTACCAGTAGAAACCCTCTCCTGCTCTGTTAGTTGTCACTTGCTTTCTCAAAGACATTTTGTCAGTGCTACTATTCCTATAGTAAGGGTTCTATTTTTACTCTGGGGATGAAATGCATTAAAGAGCCAGTCTCTTCTAAAGAACTTTAAATCATTCAAACCAAGGAGGGCACCTCACAGCAAAGAAAGACCTGAGCTATGTAATTTTACATTATCAACCCAGTTTTACGCATAGGCAAAATCTTACAAGAATTGTTATTACTTTTTTAATGAGGGAGAAAAATATTCAGGGAGTTGAAAAAAAAACTTGTCCAAAATATCAGACATCTGATGAATAATATAATTAGAATTCTAAGAGTATAATTTCAAAATTCTCCACTTCATCTTAGGTCCTCCCTATCATCCCACAGAACTGCTGATGAAAGAGTCTGGGTTGGATGGTGATATTTCATAACAATCACTGGAGTTTTCACACCCACCCATTCCAACGTATGTGTTTTCATAAAATCACCCAGAGCTATACATTGGAGCAAAACATATAGCCACAGGTGGCATTAACTTTCACCTGTTAAGAAGCATGTTGGACTTACCAGCAAAGACATTTTCATTTACTATTTCAACCTAATGTGATTCTTGGATGGGAAGCCCATGTATAAGATTCCGTTCTTCTTCAATCCCTTCATCTGTCTCTTAAGTGCAGTAATGCCCTATCCTCCCCATCTCTGCTTAACGAGCTGGCATTTGCTGCACGTGTTTCAAATGTACATGGTATTTGAAAAATGATCCTTTGTCTCAACAAGGTTTCCAGAGCTCATTCCACAGGCTGATCACAAAGCTAGGGATATAACATAGGCCTGGGAGGCACAGGGAGAGAGCAGATGATCTTGGGTATCTAATGTAAGCAAACCAACTAATGTGTGTTATCAAATGACTTTGTTTTTGGTTTATCCCACTTGGGTCATTTCTTTGTACCCTACAGTTAATTGAACAATCTGCCTTGCTTATAAATTTGTGGTTCTGAATTATTAACATTTGCAAAATTAAAATATCTGAAAGTTAGCTATTGGTTAGTCAAAGCCTTTGATTTTTGTAACATTATTATCAAATGAGAATTTTCACAACCATCGCTGAGCTTGGTAAACTCTTTGCATTAACATATTCTAGATGACCTGATTTTGAACTGGAAATTACAATGAAAGAAATTCATTTCCAAGTTCATTTCTCTTAGAGCAGTATGAATGACACTCGGATTCCATGAAGGTCAAGATTATTTAACAACTGAAGTACACAATGAGGCAGTAAGTAAGAAGAGAGTCAACTTTTTTAGCTGCCATTCTTATTTGGTACCTGCCCTCCCATGTTATCTCAGGATATAGATTGAATAGAATCACGTCTTGGATAAGTCATTTTTATTGGGTTGCTTTTTAAGTAACACCTTTCTTAATGGGTATTAAAAGGACATTGAGAAATAATGTCAATAAAGTTTGTAGCCCGGCATGCTGGCACACACTATAATCTGAGATACCTGGAAGAGCAATTTGGGAGGCTGAGGCAGGAAGATTCCACGTTCAAGAACCTGTATCAAAATAAAAAAAATCTAAAAGACCAGAGGTGTACCTTACTGATATGGCACCCCTGGATTCAATTCCCCAGGACTGCATAATAAATAAAGAGAAGTTTGTGAATTTTCTCTTCTTTCTTTTAAAATGTAATTTAACACTTTTTTATTTCTTCCATTCTTCCTTACTTCCTTCCCTTCTTCACTTCTTCTTTTGAATTCTTTAGCTCATAAGCATTTGTATAAAATGCAAAAATTTGTATAAAATGCAAAAACATTGCATTTATGTTTCAAGATGATAGTCTGGTAATGTCCTAGCCAACTGACAAGTAAGCAAGAATATTCTGAATTAGCAAGTGTTCAATGGATTCAGGAAACTGAGGGGTGGAGTCTCTCTCTCTCTCTCTCTCTCTCTCTCTCTCTCTCTCTTTTAAGATCAATAATTTCATTTTAAAGAAACAAGTCATATCCCTATCTATATGTAAACTTTGAATACTTAATGAGCAAAAATGTCTCCTGAGATAGTGTTATAAAAGTGACAGTATATGATGGCAAAGACAAAGGCATCTGTCAATATTATGATAACTTTCTCCACTCATCCCTTACTAAAACATATGATATCATTATAGTACCTAGTCTAGAAGTGGAGAGTGCTAACTCACCAATAAGCACAGGCACAAACACAGGTAAAATAAGCAAGGTGTTCTAGATTAGATGAACCCTTCTCAAAGTTTTTATCTTTGGGCATAAAAGTATAAAGACTATACCTATTGGTGGGATTCCAAGTGATGTTTTGATACATGTACAGATTGTGCAATGTTCAAATCAGGGTAAATATACATATCTCCCCAAATGTTTACTATTTCTTATGATGAAAATATTCATTATTCTTTCTTGCAACTTTTGGAAATATAAAGTATATTATCATAATCTATATTCACCCTATTGTGCAATAGCCCCATTCAGGTGCCTGATACAATAATGGTTGTTTCTCAGGATAGGCCCAGAGGCTCCTGCTTTTATTTAAATGTGGACATTTCTAAAAATTATGGACTTTTGCATTAAGTTTGATTTTCTAAATATCCCATTAAATATTATGTATCCTGATTACTGAGTCTGTTGACACCACTCTTTTATATTTTGTATTAGCAGTCGTACCCCCATTGCCTTACTGTAGGACATTCCTGTTAAAGAATCTGACAAATCCCTGTAGAAACATGCATGCTATAGATTAAAACAGTTAAGAAAATACCTACACAAGATTAAAATTTAAAAGTCATCTGTAATAAAATACCAGAGACAACAGAAATCTCAATTGTAACTTGGGTCATGGAGAAAGGGTGACAAAATGAAGGCCCATTGCCACCACTTTAGCCAAATGATTAACTTTGTACTCATATATATAACCTTTTTTTTTTACAAGTGTTATGACAATTCTACTTCAGTGCTTCTAAACAATTAAATAATTTTTTTCCAAATTAACATTCATTTAAATTATTTTCCCCATTTGACATTCTTTTGAAATGTGAAATTTGTTTTTGTAAAAATGATTTTATTATATCTATAGTGTCCCTTTAATTGAAATTTTCTTTTTGCTTCAATACATTCAGAATCGTCTTTAATTTTTAAACAAATTAAATCATATTTCTAAGCAAATAGAGTCATATCTTGACTTCTTTTAATCTTATTTACTTAAAAATGCCATGATTTATCTAAAGCATTTTCCTGTTAGCTGTGTGAAGTTTGAACAATGAATAGTACTATTCCAATCTATTCTGCTTAGTTAATTATCAGATACTTTTCACTGTGTATTTTTATAGCTCTTCACAGTGGATTTAGTTAGTGGTATGAAGGAGTTTTAAACAATTCTGTTTTCAAGTGTGCATCACACCAAACAACACCATGTACCTGCTGTTACAATTACACACATTTGAGAGGAGGGGTTTCTTGAGGCGTAATCTCTCTTGATTTGAAGGTTGCCTGATTTCAGAGAATTTCTGAGTAAAGGAGATAATCAGTACTGAGAGCAACCCAATTCCCAGTCACTTACCTCTTTCAAATCTATCATATTCTCAATTATTCTGTCCCCTTCTGCTGACGAATTCACAAAATGTCCAGTTAAACGAAATACACTCCTGATAATCCAGTGCTTCCACTAAGAAAGATTAGAAGAAACAAAGACTTCTGGAGGAGTCTATGCCATTTCTTTTCAGACAAAGTTCAGGGTATCTATTTTTCTTCTGCGTCTATGATTTTCTGTTAGTTTGCCTACTTTTCCAAATGTAATCTAATTTAAAGAAGTCCCATTTGGAAATCTACAGAGGAGTGGAGTCTGAATTGCTTCCCTGCAGGGCGGGGAGTAAACATCTGTCCTTGATCAAGCTCATAATTAGATCAGCTATGGCAGAAGATGAAATAAGGTGAGTAGATGATAAGTTGAAAGGAGAACTGAGGTTTTGGACGAAGGACGGGAGGAGAAGAACAACAATTAAGCAAATGTCCATACCACGGGTCTGAGGCTTACACACCCCAGGTCCCCTTCCCCATGGCGGGACCAAGAGTGCTCACAGGCTTGGCCTCCATTTATCACACTGGCACTGGCAGCTCCACTTTGAGCCTCAGATCACAAATGCCTATCACCTCTTCATGGAGCAACATCTGCATCTGCCTGGGTCTTCCCTGGGCAGAGGGCACATCCATCACCCCTGGGGAAGTGTGTTTGTGGGAGCAGCTGTTATAGGACACTGCACAGGAGGATGGAGAGCCCGCTGGCTCCTTTGCCAGTTTGGTATGCTTTGTGGTAAGAAACTCAAGGAATGTCTGAGCCTGGAGTGGTCAAAAAGAAGAAGGTTGTTTTTTTTGGAATGTCTGGGGTTTTATTCACTTTCCCTAAGATTCCCATGTCAGAAGCTTACACTTTATGGGTGTTTTTAAAATAATAAAATGGCAAGTTCTTAAATATGGTTCTAGGATATAGAACCCCCCAAAAGTCTATATTTGTCTCACCAAAATGATTCAAGCCAAACGCCTTGACCTTAATCTGAACCTTATCCTTTCCCGCCAACACCACAATTTGACATTCGACATTTTCCTCTCATGACATCACGACATTATAACTTTACTCTCTGGCAATTGTGTCATTGGTGATTAGTAAAACACTGAAACAATGACATCATGTCTGTAAAATAATCACAAAAAAATGCTGAATATTGATGAGTAAGTCTCAAAATGGAATTTGAGCAAGGCCAGTGGTGGCTAGTTTTGCTCTTTATATTCTGATTTTGTAGAATTTGAATAGGTTTGATTTTTTTCCCCTCCTCCTTGGCATATTTCTGCCCTTCCCCCATTTCTCCACTTCCCCAGGCCCTTCTCTTTCCCAAGGAATTTGTAATAAGAAGACCTGTTAAGTTTCAAAATCACCCCATTTACCCTCTGATCTTTATTGGAAGCTTTTCTTCATTTCCAACGAGAAGCACAACTCTTCTGTAAGTTCAGGTACTGCTAGAGCTTCCAGACGCTTCGCTTCACAGTTCACAAGCAGTGGTAGAGGTATGGGAATTTTAAAGCACACACATTGTCCAGATGAATGCAAATAAAAACCCGTCTTGCCTACTTGGAGAATGGAAACCAGGAATAAAGATCACAAAAGTTGTGGAATGTTAGAAGCTCACAAAGCAGGGGAATGTTAGACTTGGAATTCAGTCCAACACCTTCACTGACTGTCTTGAACATTTTAAAAACACAGTAGACTTTTAAGCTTAAGCCAGTGTGAATTGTAAAGAAAATATCATCCATGTGGTGAAACATGCAAAATGTCCTGCACCATTTACAAATTCACTGGCTTCCCTAAGCTCATTATTGTTGCTGGGTCTTGTTTAAAGTCTTTATTTTGAGGAGAAATACATGTAAATAGAGTAAGTTAGAGTAAGTATTAAGAACACATTCCCCACCATCTAAGCTCATGAAACCACTCCCTCACCATTAGGAATGATTTTTCAGTTTTTTTTTTCTCCTGCAAAACTGAGGTCTAACATTCCTGCTTAGGTTCAGTATGGAGTATTGCACGAATATATTTCAAATTCTGTCTTGGCACGGAGCAGGCAAGGAGACCTGCTATTTCTCTTTGTTTCAAAGTAACTTACTTGTTACTGTTTTTATACAAACATATAAATTTGCAAAGGGCAGGAACTTTACTCATGTGCCACCCTAGTCTTAGCAGAGTTGATGCTCAGTAAATATTTATTGTTACAAATGAACGCATGTATGTTGTTCTCTATAATATTTGAAAAATTAAATTTGAGAATGCCTCTCATCTGTGTCATCTCTTACCTCTGGTATAGTTTTACGTGACTGCTAAACATACTCAGGCTTGCTGTGAGCGTAACTAACTCACCATTGTGATTTCTGAACATGGGACACCAATGCCCAAAGCAGCTTTGTCATTACTCCATTAAAGGGGATGAATCCTTGATTCTTGTGCAGGTTTTGTATCAGTGAATCCTGCTACAGAGACCCTTGAACACGTAGGGATTTTAATGACACTCATAGACTTTAAATTTCAAATTAATCACCTAGAAAGGATCAAAACTGGGCAGCACTTCTAACCCTTCTCTGGTCAGTGGCCCACTTAGCACAGAAACTTTCTGTGAACTCTATAGGTGACCCTTTCCTTTTCTTTGCTTCCACTCAATCAGATTGCATATGACCTCCAGGAGTCTGGTGCTTGGATGTTGAGTACATGAAAGCATAAAATACACACTTTTTTTTTCTTACATTGCCTTTGGAAGGATATTAAAACCCTTTTGAATGCTGTTGTCTTTTTCTCATCGAAAATATCAAGTCTGTTTTCTATATAAACAGGCATTTTCTTTTATCTTGGTGGTATTGTTTTACATTCCAGTCTTATGGTTTAAATATTTTATTTGCTTCAAAATCATTTTTTAACATGGCCTGATTATTTGAAACAATTTCATCTCACTCATGTTGAAAAAAATTGTTAGTGACCTTTCTTTCAACTGAGGAGGAAAACCAATATACAAATAATATTGTTCCCCTGTGTGAATAGTTCATCATACATACTCTCTCTGAGTGAATCCTTACCTGAATCTGAAAAGGATTCAGGTACTCATGTTCCACATGACATTTGTATGAAGATTCTTGCCTAGGCCACCAACTTAAAAAGAATTGATTTCAGAATTTCGAGAACAAAACAGTAAGATATTTATTGTATATTTTTAAATGAAAGGGAATAAGATAAAAACATTAGGGGGCAGATAAACAGAAGGTTAAGTGATCTGTAATAGCACATTTGGTTTGTTGATTCACGGCAAAATGACAAAGCCAATCACATTTGTCCTACCATCTTGGCTCCTGCCCTGCTTTTTCTACTACTACCCCCATCCTGTAATCCCATTCCATAGAAATTCCCTTTCAAACCTAAGCCACCTGAAATGTGGACAAGAGGCAGGCAAACTTTTTCTGTAAAGGTCAAAGTAGAACACACTGTCTTTAGGGCTATTTCTGTCTCTATCTTTGCAGTATTTTATTATTAGAGGCTATATCTCCCAACATGCAATGCATACAACAAACCCACTTCCTTTACCCTCAGTTGCTTTCTTCAAGCTGTAGTCTTAACTAGACCAAGAAGGAGAAATACTGGTGGAAGTGAAGGAATTTTGGTACTCTGGAGGCCTCTCCCCTTCTTTCAACCCCAGATTTACAACCCACAGCAAAGTGATGATCTCAGTGCCTCCCTTACATTTCTGAGCCCCAGAGTGGACAGTCGACATTCTATCAGCCAGATTCTCCTGGTTTCTCACAGTGAGACCCTTCTGCACCATCTCTCTTTTCTTTATTGGAAATATCTTCTGGATTCTAGCATTATTGTGTATTATTGGACCTCAGTTTCTGTCAGAAGCATTAATAATGCTTGTTACAATGCATCTTTCGAGCTACCTTCCTGAGAAGTTGGGAGCAGAACTGATAATTAGCTAAAATATAAAACTGGATCATATATCCTTCCTGATCTTGTTGTGGCTCACTGTACTACACAGTCCATGCCTGGAGTACAGCAGAAGGGTTGAAAGTGTGCCCTCACCAAGTCAGACCCTTCTGGGCCATTCCTTGTGCAGTTTATTGTGTGTTTTATCCAAACCTTAGTTGCCACTATATAGCAGTAGTTTCACAACTCTAAATGGAATAATCATAGTACCTTTCCAGTAAAGAATTAGCTATGAGGTATTAAGCTTTTACTACAGAGAGAGATCATTTATCTTGTTAACTTGGAGAGGATTTAAAATATGGATATATTAAAAAAGAGACTTTAAAATTTGGATATATTTAAAAAGCTATCCACTAAATGACATATGCTTGAGTAAAACCATCACAACCTAAATCACCATTAGATGCCTAGATGCTCCTTATAGCTATTGAACATGAGTGGAAGAAGGAAAGGAAACTGGCTTTCTTGGAAAGCTAGTAAAGGATCCCTGTACATAGTTGAGTGGGTACTCTTACACAGGGGATACTCAACACGTTGTTCAATTTAATTTATAGGAAGCTGCCAAATTTGGTTAAAAAGGCATGAAACATGAGGAATAGAGGCACAAAGCAGAGACATATCCAAAAATCACAAATCCATGTCACAGGTTCAATTGGACCCTAAGAAAACTGAATTCCACTCCACTTGCCCTCTTCATTTCCACAGTATTTAAATTCGCCCTTTCTATCTCTGGTGTACCCCACTCATATGTGTATGCACTCACAGAGCTGGGTACAGAGCGTCAGTCAAATGGTTACCTGAACAATATTTGCTGAAGGATTTGGATGTATCACGAGCACTTCCTGACCTTCAGTGTCTCACACTTGCTGTGTACCTGTGTCTAGGCAAGACCCAGGTGTCTTGATCATCCCCAACATCTTTCTCCACATTAGAAACTGTCAAGGTCAACAGCATGTCACTTAGGGGTTCTAATCTTTGCACGAAAATTTTGTAGTTTTTCTTCTTACCATCCTGGAGTCATTTCACAAGCATTTCAGAAACTAAGCGATTGCAGAATTTGTTCATTTCTGCCAAATTGTATTTAATAATAACAACAAAAATAAATAGCGTTAGTTCTGAAGTCATGCAGGAGCAGGTTCAGGCAGAGAACAAAGCATGCCATGTGTGAACTGGCCAACTAACATGCTTCTCACAACACTGGCTCTATTGTCAGCAATAATAAAAGCTGAGAAAAGGCCTTTGGCAAGTAGGCTGTACATTTATTTGTTTTTGAGCTTTGATAATATGTTGGCTGTGATGTGATCTTTATTATACTGAGTGATGTAAAAGGCAGCTTGTTTTTAAAAGACATTGCCAATGACTGACAGATATTTATTTCAATGGCACCCAGTGATTTGAATGTCTCCTGTCATTCTGTACTTGCTCACTTTTCCATGAATAACTTACCAGGTAAAGATGACATGTTTGGACTTATTTGAATTCATTATGTAACCCCATGTAGTGAAGGATGTCTTGGAAGGCTAGAGAAAATTGTTGTGTCTTTAGGACAATTAACACTGTTGCAGTTTTTGATTTAGCTCTTAATACACGTGAGGGCCAAAGCACTTTGGTTTAGTGATGAAATATCCAGCAGACCAGCATTCACAAGTTTGTCCTCAGGCGTTTTTGCTGAAGTTCAAACTAGCATAATAAATTCTCTTATTCTAGGGAGTTTTATGCATAATTTTGTTCATAAAATAAGTACTGAAAAGATATTCAGTTTTGTAATAATCAGCAAGGCCAAACTTACCAAAGACAGAGTAGCAGATGCTTATGGGCTGTTATGGTTTAGATGTGGTGTCCCCCAAAAGCTCACATGCAAGACAATGCAAGAAGGTTCAGAGAAGAAAGGACTGGGTTATGAGAGCCTTAACACAATCAGTGAATTAATCCCCTGATAGAGATTAACTAAATAGTAACTGAAGTGGTAGGGTGTGGCTGAAGGGGTTGGGAATTGGGGCATGGCTTTGGATTATATATTTGTATCTGGCAAATGGAGCATTTGTCTCTGCTTTCTGATTACCATGTGTTTTAGTCAGCGATTTCACTGCTATGACTAAATGATCTGTCCAGAACAATTTTAAAGGAGGAAAAGTTTATTTAAGGCTCATGGTTTCAGAGGTCTTAGTCCATAGAAGGCCAGCTCCATTCCTCAAAACTCGAGGTGAGGCAGAACATCATGTTGAAAGAGTGTGGCAGAGGGAAGCAGCTTGCATCATCAGGAAGCAGAGAGTCTCCATTCTACAGATACCAGATATATACCCCCAAACCAGGCCTCAATTCCAAACTCCTCCAGCCACACCCTACCACTTCGATTACCACTCAATTAATCCCTATCAGGGAATTAAATCACTGATTGGGTTAAGACTCATACAACCCAATTATTTCTCCTCTGAACCTTCTTGTATTGTCTCACATATGAGCGTTTGGGGGACACCTCACATCTAAAAACATAATACCATGTGAACTGCTTCCCTCTGCCATACTCTTCCACAATGATGGAGTTGGCTGTATATGGACTGAGACCTTTGAAACTGTGAGCCCTCAAATAAACTTTTCTCCTCTACAATTGTTTTTGTCAGATCCTTTAGTCACAGCACGGGGGCGGAAAAGCTGACTAAAACATGGGCCTTCAGTAGAACAGTTTTCCTAAGGAAACTCCCCCTAGTGAGTCAGGGATCTTACGTAAATGCTTCTGGAAAAATCATTAGTCTTAGGTAATTCCTAATTTCATGAGTTTTACATTAATATCTAGTTTACATCGTTGTATTAAAGGCCTGAGTGTTTATAAGGAAAGAGAGCAAAAGGCAATGTCACCTAGGAGCACGTTACCAATGAGGAGCAAAGTTGTGGGTACAAGTAGGATGAACCAGGAGTAGTATGAGGGTTCTGAAAGAGGGCTAAGAGGAGACCAGTCTGTTAGTCCTGGTCATGTTTCCTCAGAAGACAGGGGGCTATCTGTCAGTCATTGAAAACCTGTAGTGACATTTTCTTAGGTCCAAAAAGTATTTTGATAAACTTTATGATTGAATGTTTAGGTGGAATATGAACTCTCCAGAACCACAAATGCTAGTGTTTTTGTAGTCTAGTACCTATGACCCCAAACTTTTTAGGTATAGTATCTCAAATCGACCACTCTTGATGTTTAGAATGCTACAAAAGTGGTGTTAGAGTTTCAAACAGTATGTTGACTCCCCATGAAAATGTCTGCAAAGTAAGATGAATATTACAAAAGGTATAATGATATCCAAGGATCCATTCTGACTTTCCTCAGGTCAATGAAGAGTATTAACCAGCACACAGTTATGTTCATTTCCAAGATTATGACTCCTTCACCACTAGTCTCCCACTTTCAAGCCACATTTCTTCTTCTGTTTGCTTTGCAATTTTCAACAACTTCCTTCTGATCTATTGTCTACCTTCCTCAAATCAGATTTTCTCTCAGTGATGTCCTTATCACAAAGATTTATTATGGTCTAAATGTATGTTTCAAAATGGTAAAAACATAAGCAAAATTTTCAAATAAATTTTATTTTTTATTTCCTGAAATTTAATGGGTTCCAGAATAACTTGGCAAGTGGAAATAGTCATTCTCATGCAATTCAAGCTTGTACTTTTAGGCACAAACGGACACATGCATTGATATATATAAACTGAATAAGGGCAGGGGACATATAGATAATTCATTTTTTAAAATCAGTATCAATTAGTCCTAAAGTTCAATAGACAATTTGTTGGAGGAATAAGTGAATATATAACATCATCATAAAGACTAAAATCTCACTTTTAATGTCTCATGCCTTGAAATTTGTCACTGATTTATTAATTTTTTTTGTCAAGTGACTTTTTATTGTTTGTTCTATTTAGTTATACATGACAGCAGAATGCATTTTGACTCATTGTTCATAAGTGGAGTACAACTTTTCATTTCTCTGGTTGTACACAATGTAGAATCACACCATTTGTGTAATCATACATGAACATAAGGCAATGATATTTGTCTCATTCTACTATCTTTCCTTCCCCCTGCACCTTCCACTCCCTTCATTTCCCTCTACACAATCCAAAGTTCCTCCATTCTTCCCTTACATTATGTATCAGCATCCACTTATCAGAGAAACATTTGGCCTTTGTTTTTGGGAATAGGCTTATCTCTCTTAGCGTGTTAGTCTCCAACTCCATCATTTACCTGCAAATGCCATAATTTTATTCTTCTTTATGACTGAATAATATTCTATTGTGTATATATGCCTCAGTTTCTTATCCATTCATCTATTGATGAGCATCTAGGTTGGTTCACAATTTAGGTATTGTGAATTGAGCTGCTATGAACATTGATGTGGTTGTGTCACTGTAGTATGCTGATTTTAATTCCTTTGGTTATAGGCCAACGAGTGGGATGGCTGGGTCAAATGGTGGTTCCATTCCAAGTTTTCTAAGGAATCTTCATACTGATTTCCAGAGTGGCTGCACTAATTTGCAATCCCACCAGCAGTGTATGAGTGTACCTTTTTCCTCACATCCTCACCAACACCTATTGTTGCTTGTATTCTTGATAATAGTCATTCTAATTGGAGTGAGATGGAATCTTAGGATAGTTTTGATTTGCATTTCTCTAATTACTAGAAATATTCAACATCTTCTCATGTATTTGTTGATCTATTGTATATTTTCTTCTGTGAGGTGTCTGCTCAGTTCCTTAGCACATTTATTGATTAGGTTATTTGTATTTTTGGTATTAAGTTTTTTGAGTTCTTTATAAATTCTGGAAATTAGTGCTCTGAAGTGTGTGTGGTAAAGATTTTCTCCCATTCTGTAGGCTCTCACTTCACATTATTGATTCTTTCTTTTGCTGAGGAAAAACTTTTTAGTTTGAATCCACCCTATTTATTGATTCTTGTTTTTATTTCTTGTGCTTTGGGAGTCTTGTTAAAGAAGTATCGTCCTAAGTTGACATGATGAAGATTTGAGCCTACGTTTTTCTTCTGTTTGGTGCAGGGTCTCTGGTCTAATTCCTAGATCCTTGAACCATTTTGAATTGAGTTTTATGCAGTGTAAGAGATAGGGGTTTAATTTTATTTTGCTGCATATGGATTTCCAGTTTTCCCAGCACCATTTGTTGAAGAGGCTATCTTTACTCCATTGCATGTTTTTGGCACCTTTGCCTAGTATGAAATAACTGTACTTAAGTGGGTTTGTCTCTGTGTCTTCTACTCTGTATCTTTGGTCTAACTGTCTATTTTGGAGGCAATACCATGCTGTTTTTGTTACTATTGCTCTGTAGTATAATTTAAGGTCCAGTATTATTTTTTATGATGAAAAGTTCTTCTTAGAGCTGGAATATTATAAAATTTGAGCTCTTCTATTTTTTTTCTAGAACTTCTTGGAAGTGAGGAAAAGTTTGAAAAGTACTAGACATCCCATCAAAAAAGTGAAAGAACACTTTCTGGGGGTAAGAAGAGAAGATAGGAGAGAATAAAAATTTCATTTAAGGATTAGGTGTTAGTCAGCTTTTTATTGCTATAATCGAAATACCTGACAGTAATCAATTAGAGAAGGAAACATTTATTTTGAGCTCACAGTTTGAGAGGTTCAGTCCATGGTCAGCTGACTCCATTACTGTGGTCCTAAGTTGAAGTAGAACACGATAGTGGAAATGTGTGGTGGAGAATTTTGCAGTTCAAATCATGGCAACCAGGAAGCAGAGAGAGAGAAAGAGAGAGAGAGAGAGAGAGAGAGAGAGAGAGAGAGAGAGAGAGAGAGAGAGAGAGAGAATGAGAGAGATCTGCCCACCAGGGACAAAATATCAACCCCAAAGGCATACCCCCCCCAGTGACCTAATTCCTCCAACCTTACCATACCTACCCATAGCTACCACCCAAAAGACTAGTTCTTTCAAATCATTAATCCGTCTAATGTATTAATTCACTGATTTAGGTTGCAGCAACATGGTCTAATCATTTCACCTCTGAATATTCCAGCATTGTCTCACCTATGAGGTTTCAGGGGATACCTCATATCCAACCTTTAAGAGATGACTTTGATGCCCCAGTATACAGTGTATGATTCTTAATTTTGAATAGATGAATGGTAAATTAAAAGGTAAATGAATGTGCATTTGTAATTGTTATGGTTTGGATGTGAGATGTCCCCCAAAAGCTCACCTGTGAGACAATGCAAGAAAGTTTGAAGAAGAAATGATTGGGCTATAGCCTTAACCTAACCATTGAATTAATCCTTCTTGGGATTAACTGAGTGGTAACTTGAGGCAGGTGAGGTGTGGCTGGAGAAGGTGGTTCATTGGGGGTGTGGCTATGGGGTATGTATTTTGTATCTGGAGAGTGGAGTCTCTCTCACTCTCTGCTTTCTGATCATGATGTGAGCTGCTTCTCTCTGCCACACTCTCCTTCCATGATGTTCAGCCTTACCTCCAGCCTCAAGGAATGGAGACTACTGCCTATGGATTGAGACCTCTGAAACGTGAGCACCTAATTGAAACTTTCCTCCTCTGCGGTTGTTCTGGTTGTATCCTTTTAGTCACAGCAGCAAAAAAAAGCTGACTAAAACAGTAACAGATCATGGTTGATCTGGTTTGGGATCATCAGAGGCCATCTGCCTAAGTCTAGAATAAGGGAGGCCTGACACTGCCTGTTTTGCTGCTTTGGAGGGAAGAAAAAATCTGAGGAAGGCCAAATTATCTGATCCACCTGACTCTACCACTTCCAGCTGAGGAACTATATTTGTGCCTTTTGGGAAAGTTTATTTCTTCTTTACTTTAATTTCTAGAGTTTACGATGTTGTTGCAAAAGATGTTGCATTGACATCTTTGTAGTTAGGAAATGAATAGAAGGCCAGGTGTAGTGGTACACACCTGTAATCCCAGTGACTCAGGAGGCTGAAGCAGGAGGATTGCAAGTTCTTGACCAGCCTCAGTAACTTAGTAAGACCCTGGTCACAAAAATTAAAAAGCCCTGGGAGGTGGCACAGTGGTAAAGCACCACTGAGTTCATTCACCAGTACAAAAAGAAAAGAAAATGAAAAGTTCACAGATTTGTTTCAGATACTTTTTAATCTGGAGCATGTGTTATGCACTAACCTCTGTCTGTATTATAACCAATCTTCTTTAGCAAGCGTCCTATTGTATTATCCAGTTTTTCCAATACTCAGTATACAGTCTATTTGTGAGTGGACTGCTTTCCTTATCCTTCTATCCACACAATTCTACAGACATTAATGAATCCCATGCCACTAAATCTAATGGGACAAACTTCTTAGTTGACTTCTTTGCAACAAAGCACTGTTCATCATCTCCCAAATCTTCAACAATGTTTGTCTCTCATCTCCTAAGACATTACCATCTATTGAAATACCTGTCTGGTTATTTCTTGTCATCTATCTTTCACTCTTATGCTCTTCTGTTCACTAAATGTTAGAATTTTTCCTGATTAAGTCCTACTAATTCTTTACTTTTTATATGAATATTTTGTTTGACCTAACCATATACAATCTTGATTTCCTAATTGGAATATCCAATCATGAATACCAACAATGTACTCAAGGTTTCTTCTGGGGCAGCTCGAAAGCACCTAAATATGTCAAAGAAAACAAGTTCAGCCCCACCTTTGCAGTTAATGCTATTCCATGGTTCTCCATAGAAAGACAGTACCATGCACACATTATACTTTTTTAAAAATAATAACTTTATTTAGATGTAATTCACATACTATCAAATTCACCTATTCAATAAAGTTATAAAATTCAGTGTGTTTTAGTATGTTCACAGTCATCCAACTGTGAAAAAAATCAAACTGAAAGCATTTTTATTGCCACAAGAAAACTTAAATCCCTTATCATTTATTTTTCATTTACCTTGAAATTCCCATCTCCAGACAATCACTAATCTACTTTTCATCTCTGTACATTTGGCTAACATTTAATATAAATTATATTATTGCTGTAATTTCAATAAATCGTATTCTATGATTTAAACGTGATTTGTCTCCACCAAAATTCACCAAAATTCATTGGAAACATGGCCTCCAATGTGTCAATGTTGGAAGGTGGGGTCTTTAGAATGTATTGGCAATTGGAAGGTAATTGGGTCATGGAATCACCACTTTTGGAATGAATTAATGCTTTTCTGCTTTGGCAGGACCAGATTGATCACTGTGAAAGTTGGTCATTATGAAATATGTTTTGCTCTTTCAGATTACCATTGTGCTTCCTCTCTTATACATGCCGCAACTGTGAAATGCTGTCTGTCGTATCATGGGGTACTTGCCAAATGTGGATGCTTGATCTTGACCTTACATTTTCCAAAATGTAAACTAAATAAACTTCTCTTCTTTATGAATTACCCAGCCTCAGGTATTTTGTTATAGAACATTAAATAAGCTAAGGCATCATAAAAATCATATTTTCTATAAATGGAATCATGTAATGTGATTTTGGGGACTGGTTTCTTACACTTAGTATGTTTTAGAGGTCAATCTATTTCATAGCTTATATCAGTACTTCTTTTCTTTTTAAAGATAATTTTGTTCTATTCTTTATTTGTTATTCATTCATCAGTGATGGACATTTTTGTTGTTTCTGCTTTTTTGCTATTATGAATAAAGTTATCATAATAAATATTCTTGCACATTTTCTTTACATTTCTCTTGGTTATATAGCTAAGAGTGATATTATTAATTCACATGTTAACTCTATATTTAACATTTGAGGAATTGCCCAAATATTTTCCCAACTGGCTACCCCATATTTGCATTTTCATCAGCAGCATATGAGTGCTTTAATTTCTCATATCTTTACCAATACTTATAATTATATGATATTTTAAAATTATATTTCTAGCATATGTGAAGGGAAATTTTATTGTGGTCATGAATAGAATTTTCCTGGCAATTAGCAATGTTTCTAGCATCTTTTCATTTATTTATTGGCTGCTGACTTGCATATATTCCTTGGAAAAATATCTATTCAGATACTTTGCCCATTTTTAAAAATTGGCTACCTTTTATTTACTATTGACTTATAAGAATTACTTTTACATTTTAAATACTAATTATATATATGATTTGCAAATATGTCCCATTCTTGAGACCATGCAGTCTTTTCACTTTATATTTTTAAAAACATACAGTTTAATTTTGTTGAAATTCAATTTTTCTTTTTTTCTTTGAGTTTTTATAGTCATAGTTAAGAAAACTGTCTGATTCAAAATCACGATTATTTACTATAGCTTCTTCTAAGATTTTCATAGTTTTAACTCTAAAACATTCATGTCTCTGAGCAAACTGTAGGAACTTTTGTATGTGACATGAGGTAAGAGTTCAGTTTTGTTCTTTTGCATGACACCATTCAGTTTTCTCAGTGCCATTTGCTGAAAAGACACTTATTTTTCCAAAAAAAAATTTCAGGAACACTTGTCAAAAATAAATAGACCATGAATATGAAGGGCTATTAGGGGTCTGTTGTAAGGTACATGTCATTTATACTTTTGTCTTCTTATTGGAGAGTTTCACCCTTTTATCCTTTTATAATGTCCTCTGTTACCTCTTTCATCTATTTTTGTCTTAAGTTTTATTTTGTTTGATATTAATATGTCCACTCTAGCTCTCTTTTGGTTACTATTTATATAAAACATCTGTTTCCATTCTTTCCTATCAACCTAACTGTTTTTTTGGATATAAAATGGAACTCTTATAGATCACATATATAGGGATCATTTTAAAAAATTCATCCCTCCAATTCCTGCTTTTTTCTTGGAGAATTTAATCCATCTGCATTTAATGTATCTGCTGATAAAGTGTGATTGACTTCTGTCAGTTTGCTACTACTTTTTGTTTCTATATGTTTTGTGTCTTTTTTGTGCTCCTCAGTTCCTTTATTTATTAGCTTCTTTTGTATAAAGTAGAAATTTTCTGGTGTGTAATTTTGATTCCCTTCTTCTTTTAGTATATGTTTCTAGTCATTTTTGTAATAATAACAACATAATTTATATTAATCTAGTTCAAATTAAAATGGTGTAACTTAAATAGTCTATTGAAACTTTGCTCCTCTATAGCCCTTATGCTGCTATTGTCAAAAATTACATTTTTATTCATTGAGTGCCCACAACATAGTTATCATTATTGTTTTATGCAACTATTTTTTAAATCAAGGAAAAAGGGAAATGACAAACCAAAACTATATTAATAATTATTTCAATGTTTACCAATGCAGTTACCTTACTGGTATTGTTAAGTTCTCTATTTGGAGCTAGAATCTAGTGTCCTTTCATTTCTGTCAGACTCTAGAATTTCTTCTAGGTCTATAGAAGTGTCTTATTTTTTTTCACCTTTGAAGAATTAAGTTAATTTTTTCTACTTTCAGAATTCTTAGTTGACATTTTTTTTTTTACCTCAGTACTTTGAGTATTTCATTCTGCTACCTACCTACCTACACACACACACACACACACACACACACACACACACACATGCATGCATTAATCTATCAGCAAATATAGCAATAATAAATTCTTAATGAAAAATGAGAGTTGTTTCTACTTGGGTGGTTGAAACTATGGACAATAATGGATATTTGCCACTTATACCAGCCTGTACTTCTTTCCATTTTTTCTTGGACTAATGCAACCCTTAGAGAGTACAAGGTCTGTGAGTTTTTAACCTCTTCCCTTTTTCTTGTTGTTTCCCAAGTTGCCAGCTGGAGCGACCTGAGTCCAAAGCTTATTGAAGTGACCCTCAATGTCCCTGTTCACCAGTACAAGGAGGCATGGAGTGGGAAGTACTATCTAATGTAATTTATTCTGGAAAGTTTAGATGGAGCTGATGCAGTATTCTAAATGGGAAGCTAGCATCTAGTTGTGATCGGAATTTAGAAGTTGTCTACTCCAGAAGGATTATATCAATACACCCCTAGGGCCCAGTCAATGTTAAACCCTGGTATACATTTGGATCTGAAGCACCTACCAAGAATTCTACTCATCGAATTAACCAACAGCCCCTTGTAGAGGGAGCATGGCAGGTTTGGTTCTTCAAGCTATGGCCTTCTGTGACCCAAAGCCTGCATCTACTCATGCTAGCCTCTTTGGTTTGCCAACCCTCTTTACCTGGTTGTGCACACAACCAAACTCAGTCAGAAAGCACATAGTAATCCCCTTCATATCTCTGATCTGAACCCTTCTGAATACAATTTTCTCTGTGTCTGTTTCAATGATATTTCACCAGGGTCACCCTGAGCCACATTTTGAATACCAACTAGAATAGTATGGCAATATTTGCTATGATCTCCAGGTTTCCTACAGCGAAACTCAGATGCGACATTTACAAGATGACTCCCTGCCTCAGCCATCTGCTCACAACTGAAACACCAGCTCACTCTGTAGTCTCTAAATCAGCTAAATCAGCCAGGTTTAGACTGCCTTTCTGTTCTATGGCTATTTCTGTGCCCATTTTGTCTACTGGGTTCTCTCTCTTCCCTTTGTGTTATTTCTCCCCTCTGTAGTTCCCTGGCGCTACCACAGTTTGGTGCCAATGTACTCTTTCTTTTCCTCTGTTGGGGAATCAAAATTTCTTGGGCTCTCTGACTTAAACTGAGCAATACTGAATTTTGGTGAATTCCCTTAGTTACCCACCTTGCTCTGTAGCAGTATTTCAGCTAATTTAATGTTGAGCCACAGAGAAACTGCAAAGTACAGCCTTTCTCTACTCCACCATCTTGGCTTTTGTCATAAAACTATCCTTTAAAAGTGAAGAAGAAATGTTTTCTCAAGTAAACAAAAACTGAGAGTTGTTTTTTTTTTTTTTTTTCCAGTAAGGCTATTTACAAGAAATGTTCAAATTTTCAGTTCTTCAGAGAGAAGGAAAATTATATAGATCAGAAATTTTGATTCACATAAAAAAGTATTGAAGGGGGAATAAGTGAAGATAAACATTTATTTTTCTAATTTTTAATTGATCTAACTGATAATAATTTTTCAAAACAATAATGGCTATGAAGTCCTCAAGTATGTATATATACATAGCCATATATGGCCATACATATATATATATATATATATATATATATATATATATATATATTCACATATGTGCTGATACATTAATAAAATGAATGATAGCAATAAATCAAGAGACACAAGGGAGGAATTAGGATTATTTTTCATTATAAGGGACTCACAGTATCCATAAAGTGGTATAATGTTATTTGAAAGTAGATGTATATTAGTCATAAATGTATAATGCAAACTCTAAGACAACCACTTTAAAAAGTATAAAAGGAAGTATAACTGATGTGATAATAAAAAACAAAACAAGAAAATGGAGTCCTATTAAATGCTCAACTAAAGTCAAAAGGCAGAAAAAGAGTGAAAGACAAATATAGGAAAAAAGAACAAGAGTACCAAATATAAAATAGGAATAAACATACTCTATATTAATTCAGCTATCTCAATAAACACTTCAAATGCCAAAGGTCTAAATTTATGAATTAAAGATAAATTATTCAAGTGAATACAAAAATAAGATTAAACTATATGCTGCCTACCAGAAACCACCTGAAATATAAAGACATATATAGAGTAAAAGTAAATGAGTAGAAAAATTATACCATGATAACAAAAATCTAAGAAAGCAGGAATGGCAACCACATTTTTCTGATAGACCAGACTTTAGAACACAGAAAACTATAAAAGTAAATATGGGTATTATATAATAACAAAGGGCTCTATACTCTAAGAGCCATGATAATTCTAATTGTATATATGCCTAACATCAGAGTGTTAGGGTGAGATACAAACTGGTAGAACTACAAGGAGAGATAGAAGAATTTCGCTATGATAGTTGGAGTTTGCAGCATCTCTGTGTGAGAAATAGACAGACCTGCCAGGAAAAAAATCAGTAAGACATAATTTATCTCATCAACACCATCAGTCAATTGGATATAATTGACATGCTAGAGAGAGATTCAAGAAAATGGTTTTTTCAGAGAAAGGCTGAGTAAAAGAAAAGCTCTAAGAAGAGGTAATATAGGTGGCATACCATTCATTCTTGAAAACCAGTTCCCAAAATTGCATTAGAAGTGTCAGGAAGTGAGTGAGGACTGAAGGATTTAGGTTATAAGGCAGAATTTATGAAGTTGATTTGTGAAGAAGGATGAGACCTCTAATGAATTTTGTCTCAGTGGTCTCTTTGAAATGACCAGATGCAGAATAGTGGCCAGAAGATTTGAATCATTTGCCTTGAAGTTGATGAGAGTACCAAAATCTGCAGGCTGAGATTGCTTGGCCTGGGGTGGAACAATCCCAAGGCCTTTGATACTGCATGGGCTAGTGTGAGTTGATGGGTACAAAGAGTCCATGCATTTTTAGAAGGTATGGCAGCTTGAGTGAAGGCAATCCTGGAAACATTTCAAGTGAACTTAAGTCTAAAATATTCTTTTATGATTTACAGAATTCTTAAAAGTTCATTTTTCCTATTGCTAGGATATTGCTGTTCTTTAAAACCCAGGTATGGTAAAATTAAAAATTTTCTTTTAAGAAAATTTACTTTTGTGGAGAAATGGGGAATGGCCAGAAACAGAATAGAGTTTCTAAAGCAAATGACTAGTTATAGATGTGTTCTCTAAGTCAGGAGGAAAGGCCAAGGAAAGAGGAATCTAAGAAGACAGGAATATGGTGACTGGGAAACTTGAGAAATATTAGGTTTACAAGAATAAATTAGAGTGGAAGGTTTAGTACACTGAACAACTTGACTCAGGGTTTTTGTATGGGTAAAGTTGACAATTCCTGACAAGTTTTCTTTCATTTATGCAATACAATTCTCTTTTGATGAGAGATATGTGCTTTTCTTATTTCATCTATATTTTAAGAAATGACTTGGAGTCTAATTCAACAATTTCTATAATTATAGAAAATACACAATTACACTTCACATGTAACCAAATAATCTAGGCCAATCTTTTACATTAAATTTTCCAAGGTATCTAGTTCCAAATTAGAAAACCTACCATTCCCAATTTCTAATGGAAATTTTTCATTATAGACATCTATCCTGCTGCTTATCATATAGAAGAGTAAAGGTAATAAGGTGTTGTATTGTTATTTTTACATCATAGTTACCACTTAACTTTGTTATATTTAAATTATAAAATTAGAAGAAAGATTTTATTTGGTCAATGTGTGTGTTCAGTGTAGCTGGTAATCTCTGTACTCTCTCATTTCAGAGATTAAAGGTATTAATAGTCCTAAGACTTTGGGAAAAATACAATTCACTTTGATTCACCCCTTGTGGCTCATAATAAACCACCCAGGGTCATAGAATGGAAAAATATTCCCCTATCCCAATTCTACAATAATTTGAAGATAGATTCTCTTATTACTAGGTAAATGTGAAGAGCACTTACCCCTGTAGGTTTATGATCAGCAGAATGGATTCTAGAATAGTTTAATATTGAGATCATGTCTACAAATCCAAAGCATCAAATACTTTCTTGGGGATTTTAGTGGTAAAAGCAAAGGAAATATGTTACCAGATCCCTTTTCTGATCATGGCAGCCAACTATAAATTCCCTGGTCTCTTTCTCATGTGTTCATTTTCCCCAATGTATTGCATTTTAATCCTGTAAAAAGTTCTTCTCTTTAAACCCCAGTTCTAGGCATAGTGCTTTCTCATTCTCAAATCTCTTGATCTGATCTATTGAGAAGGTCTTCATGAAAAGATACTCTTGAATTTCATAGGAAATGATTACAAATACATTTGAATATGACTATTTTAATATGAGAGGAATCTGAAGTATGAAGTTTTAACTTCATGACTAATTAAAATAACTTTTTACACATGTACAGCAAGTGTTTTTGAGCTGTGAAAAACTCATTCCTGGAAGAAAGGCCAGTTTAGCTGTTATTTTGCTGATAAAATAAAAAGACAAGACTGGAAGTTTAACATTTCAACATCATCAAAAACCATGAGTATTTAATTTTTAAAAAAAATTCTAAAATGTTGCAAAGCCAAGTATTCTTTCCAATTAAAACAGTAATTAATAACAGCTTAATTTCTTATTTATGCATTTGACCATGCCAAATGGCAAATTAGGAAGAAAAATAAACAGTATCATGCAAACTATTTGAAAAGGCAAAGTAATGCATTTCTTGTTCCTTTTCCACCAAGATTTTATTATCAATTTCCATTATCTCTAACTGACTTGTTCAGGTTCAGACTCCAAGTCCAATGACCTAAATTGATTTACCATTAATCCTACTCCACTGTTCCAAGACTTCTTGACACTACATTAAAATGTGGATACCAGATGTTAGCAATGAACTAAAAAACTAACCTAATTGATCCATGATAATAGCCATATTCTATTTGAACATGCTTGATAAGTAGGCCTTAGTCTCTCTGTTGTGTTTGATGAGCTTTTCTACCTGACCACAGATAAAATGAACTTGTAACCTGTCCTATTCTCTCTTTTCATATACCCTGTGCAAGCAATCAAGATATTCAGGTGAATCAATGAGCTTCTATAGTCATATCATCTCCTCCTGCTTCTCTACCCTTGTTATCTGGGACCAGAGAATTTATCTTGAACATACCTCATGCATATGAGGTATGTCTATGGTACTCTCTCTGCCCACCAACCCCAATATCTAGTGAATTTTTCCTTTACATTACTTTTAGTTTTCTTACCTCTGCTCTCCACTTTATCTATATTCATTTTTTTTACCTGTGCTCCCTGAAGCCACCTTTCTTGAAAATTCCCATCTTACACTACCACACTTTCACAGAATTTTCTCTCTAACTCTTAAATCCTGGCTCTGTGTTGAAATTTTTCCTTTTCTTCTACCTCCTCAATGCCATTTATGAAAAATTTTTCTTGTTTCTTTATGCAAATCTGCTTTCCCTTTTAGTTCATATTACCCAACTGTCCAGATTTTAGTCATCTTTGTCATCATAATGAAGCTATCCACAGTTTGTACATTCTCTCATAATTATTGAAGACATTAATATCTAGCTCACAATTGCCCTCTATAGATCATGTTGTACCTTCCCAATGGATGATTTCAATGTGGCCAGTAGAGTCAATGTTTCAGCCTTGAGTTTCTTTGACAACATCAGCTCTAGTGACCTTCATATTTGCCTTTCTTAAACTTCCTTCTATTTGACTCAATCATGCTAAAATTTTAATTCTCCCACTACTACATCGTATCCTTCTCTAATATTCACTTTACCTACTCATTGTCCTTTGGAGGCCTCCAGTTCCTTTATTCTTGGTCTCTGCTCTCTCTTTCAGTCTGCCAGTATATACCTCACCTCACTCATTTGCTTTCATCCAGTCATGATATGTCTGACAATTGAATTCTTTCTCAATTAATTTTCTTGCATTCTTGCTGTTCTATACTGTCTCACTCTGAAACATTCATCCAGGCAACTGGAAACAATCTCCCTCCCTCAGAACAAAGGTAGTTATGATTGCATCACCATTTTCTCAGTTATCCCTTGTTATCTCAAGACCAATCATCTTCTTGTATTTTTGGTCCCATTTCCTCTGGTTGCTTTTGATATGTGTTGTCCCATTCATTAGGCATCTTTTCTACTATATAGTGAATATTTCCTTTTCTACTGCCTCTCTTTCTCTACTTTTATTTTCAGCGAATGATATCACTGTTTTGAGGGTCATCGAAGGCAGAAATGAGGATTCATTCATGTTTTTATCTTTCATGCCCATATCTTGTGGTGGTGGTAACAATTTCTGTACATAGGGTGATACTATGTGCCAGTCACTATTCTATACGCTTTGCATGTGTTAATTCATTTAATCCTCTTCCAGATTAATAAATTAGATATTAATCATGTTACTACTTTTCAGACAAAGACTTTAAGGTACAAAGAAGATAAGAAGCCTCCCCAAGAATACACAGCTAGTAAGTGATAAAGCAGAAATGAAGCATCAAATTCTGGTTTTATCTCCTGACTATCATGGATTTTCCCCCTATAGTAATATTGTCTTACTCTAGGTCTTTGATGCTCTTATTTCAGGTGCATTAGTCCCTAAAACATCCTGGCTGACTCCTGTCTTGTACTCTTCAGACTGTAATCCTGTTTATATGTGTTTACCCCATTGGTTGATCTATCAAAAATCTTAATTTAACTCCACTGCTTAAAAACTACAAGTGCATGGAATGGAAATAAGATTTGTTTTGTTGCAATCAATTCCATATCTTTTCAATATTTTACATTGATGATTTATAAACATTTGAATTGGGCTGAAGAAAGTTTTTGGAATAGAATAAAGTTAAGTTTCAAATTGAGATTAACTGGTGCAAATCTTGCTTCTAATACTAACTACTGTTAGATTTGGGGCAAATTAGTTAAACTTTTGATACATTAGTCCCATCTTTGAAAAGAGGATGATAATTATATCTATATAATATCTATATCATGCGGTGAGAAAGAAATTAGTTAATATATGTAAATAGTTTTTAAAGGTACCTGCTTTAAATTGTTGTATAGGTATTACTTTTAAAATCCAAGGAGGCTAGGCAAGCTGGTTGGAGAAGAGGATTAGAATTCAAAATAGTCTTAATAAACTATCATAATATTCATCAGGAGACAATAATGGTTTTCTTGCTAGAATTCATTATAATATATATCTGTGATGAGCTGCTTAACATTGTTTTGTGATGAGAATCTTGCACTTGGGGCACTGAATCATGTTGAGGCCTGTCTTTTGGTATTTGAAATTGCTCTCCTTGATTTGGAAATAGGAATAAAGGCCATTGCCAAAGTAATTCCATATAGACACGTATCTTCTTCCAAACAAGTGTAAAGTTTCCTTTAGACAAGCATAAGGACTATAATCCACATGACATAATTTTCAAGATACTATGTGAACACCCCAGTAAGCCAGGAAATCAATCTTCCAGCCACCACAACCCTCTAGGAAACATCTGTTGGACCATTTGCCATGAGAAAGAGTGAAAGTATGCCTGGGGCCCTGGGTTAGTAGGACTCTGTCTAAGAGGGTTGATGGAGGCAGCCTGCTGGCTTGGGAATAGTACCTTTTTCCATTTTAGAAGGCATAGAAGTGGTAAAAAAGGTGAGACAGAAAATGGGGGTTGTGCATGTTGACTTGTCCTCCAGATCATTCAACAACTGGGAATAGTTACCATTCAAAACCTGTCTCTTGAGCAAGTGCCTGTTCCACTTTTGCTGAGCTCTGATCGACCCAGGCCTGCCTATTGAACATATGGTTTTGTATAAAATTTGATCCCGATTACTTATAGTCTAATAATTTATCTTCTGGTTAAAACTGGACACATTCAGCAGTCAGGTACATGAAGCAATGCTAGATTTTGAAGTTTATGATAGAGAAGGAGAGTTAAAGATGGATTCAACCTGACTTTGAAAATAAGGGAGTAGCTCACAAAAAGAGGAGGGGGCCTGGGAACAAAAAGAGACAGCTTGACAGCAGACAGAAAACAATTTAACACTCAGACAGACTAGAAAATTGAGATCCACAACTATGGCCAAAAGATACAACCCGAACCAACTGCTCCGAAATGAGAGCTAGAGGACACGATGTATTACATAGACTTTTCCCATCACAAGATGTAAGCTAATCTACTTTGCTAAAAACAAACACATTTCCCCCTTGAGAGTGTATTAAAGTGCTCTGAAAAGGGTCTGGGATTTAATTTGTAAGACACATTTCATCAGATATTTAGAGTTTTCACTGTAGAATTCCTGGTCTCTAAGTTTTCTTTATTTTCTGATTCCTGTGAGATAATCAGAACCACATTCACTCAGGGAACAAGTCACAGACTAACATTTTCCTGACCCTTATAGTTCCCAAAAACTAAACACTCATATATCATTTTTTTCCTAAATAAAGTCTTCAAATACTTAACAACAAACCACTTAACACATATATTATTTTTTCATAAATAAAGAAATGATTTAAACAAACTAGAAATTGCTTTATCCATTGCCTTTTCTGGTAATGATTGCACCTGTTTTTATATAATGATACATTTGGCTTTTTCCACTTTAAAGCTTTGAAGACTATCTTAATTCATCAATACATATTTATTGAGTATAACTGTGTAATTAGTCTTCTAATCATTTAACAGAGCAAAGCTATACCATGTTCAGTGTTCTCACAGACCTTACAGATCATTCCATATCTGCTAAAACAGATGCAAAAGGGAATTGTGATATTGTTTTAAATGACCTCAGAGTGAATATATTTTTATGTGTGCTTCATCATCAGAAAGCACAGAGTGATTAGAGTAATGGTTAACTGTGAATTCACCATATTGATTTTTCGACTTATACTAACTCAAGGTAATAAAAAACATTGAGGAAGTAAATCTGATTATCTGAAGCAAAATCAGATTGTCTGATAAGGCTGTAGTTAAAAGATGACAAATGTTGAGGTTTGGGGATTAATGGAAAAATGAAGTCATGTTAATTTGAGTGATATTTAAAGATGAAATGATCTACATTTCAGTTTAACACAAAAGTCATGACTTATATCGTGCTTTAATGAAAAGGCTGTCATACAAACATTCTACAAAGATAGCTCAACTAGAATGTACAATTCTGGAAGTTGTCTGTTTCACTAATTTTCAATTCATTATTAAATATCACCTACTTCTAAATTTTTTTTCCTTGGTCCCTGAGTTCATCTCCTTCTTCTCTGTCTCTTCTTCTACTGGCAGGATGAAGCCCTCATCTTTGCCTTCTCAGAAAGTGACTTTCAAACTGCTCAGTCACCCTCCAAGCTGTAGCCTCAGGACCACCTACAATATTGATATGGTCATATCATTCTCTTGTTTAAAATCCTTAATGTCTTTCTAGAACCTCATGACTGCATCCAAGTTGGACTAAAATGGCAGGCACCCCTAAAAATGGAAGTTAAGACTAATATATAGAAAAGGAGTAATGGATATATAAGAAATGAGGTCTGGGAGGTTTGATGCCTTAAAGTCTTGAATATACAACAAAGACATCCTACTCAATATGATAGGCCATGCAACTCTACTGGGATGTTTTTCTTTGTTAGGTCAATGGTATGCTTTAGGAAAATCAATCTTGCTTGGCATGAATTAGAAGGACAAGTGCCTGGAGGTCAGAAGTGCATTGACTAAACTATTGGAATGGTTGTGGGTAATAAATACTAAATTCCCAACAGAGGATGACTGTGGTAAAAATGGAAAAGAGGAGAGAGGTACCAGTGGAGTTGTCATAATTTTGTCATTGATTGCAGGTAAAAAGTCAGGAAAGAAAATGAAATAGAGTCAAGCATTTGCAATAATTTCTTGGATAAATATTTCATTGCTTCATTTTACCATCAAAAATTTAGAAATAATGTTTCTGCTCAACCCTGGTAGGAAGGAAAAAACAATTTTGCATTTAATTTTTCAATGGGGTCAAGTAGAGCAAAAAGAAGAGTTTAGTGATAGGCTAGCCAGAGCCAGACAGCTGGTGGAAGCTGTGGCTGTGATCTCCTGGCTTCAATCTCTGTTCTGCAGCCTCTGTGCAGGTCTCCCAAACAAGAACAAGCTAAGTCATTCCTCGTGAGAGTGTTCCTAAGGTCTAAAGGAGTCACATATGTTAAAACAGCAATTTTAGACAAGGAAAAACACTGTCAGAGAATTTCCATGCATTGGTGGTAGTCTACTAAGAATTTCCCACATTTTAATGTACAACAGTGATCAGAACAAACCAGCTTCTGGAGTCTGAAAGCCCCCTCATCTCATAGAAAACATTGCACCAGTGAAGAGCTGTGCCACATTGCATCATCACCACAAGATAATCTCTGAGGCTACTTTCCCCATCCCTGTTCTACAGAGCAATAAACATCATAAATAAAGACCCCAGTCATTTACTTAGTTTGCTGGTTTTAAGGGTTTTCAGCTGGTTGAGGATCACATGGCTTTTGGACAGCTGTTTCTGTGTTATTTCTAACTGGATGTGACATGCAGAGTTCTAGAAATTTTGGAAGACTGCCTTTTCTTCTGAGCCTAACAAAGGTCAAGTCCACCTATAATTTCATATAAATGTCTTCAGGGCATGATTACAGGCAAAGAAGATCTCCTAGTTGTAACAAACAACCAAAACTTTTGAGTTGTTTCCATTGGTAGTCTAAGGGTTGGCCAGGACTCACCAAGTTAGCAGTCAGTCACCAAGGTACTCAGTGGAAATGAGGAAATTGGGGAGAGGAGAGACTGGCTGGTTTTAGCTTTATATCTTCCTCTCTCATTTTAGACTCAAAGAAACTTATGCATCTGGCTGGGGCACATCAGATGCCAAGTCCAGTGGCACTTGTGGTAAAGAAGTTCATTGTTTGGAACATGTAGAGGTCAAAATACTGTTTTTAGAAAGAAAGGACTCCCAGGAGGACTATACTGTGGACTTTAACTTAATTAGTCAATTAAAATAAGCAAGTCTTTCAAAAAATATGCAAAAAAAAGGAAGTTGCCCCAGGCTGCTTCCAGGAAAGAAAACAGCCTTTTGCAATGAAGAGGCCAGAGGTGTAATGTTTTCCAAAGAGTGTTATGAAAAGTTTTAAAAAATTCATTGTAGATTTTGGAGGGATTCCTGTCCCGAGGATCTACAGGTTACCTGCGTTACAAATTTAGGAACAGGAGCTCCTGAGAGAAGTCTTACAGAGCAAGGTGAAAATTTCAGGATATATTCCCATTTCAAAACTTAAGTTTTGAAAAATATTTTTCTTTATTTTAATTTTACTTATTCTTATCATGTAAAAATCAAATTTATTTTTAACCAATATATCAGATTCAGTAGGTGACACATTTGATAATATCATCTACAGATATTTTTATTGCGTTAGGACAACATTAAATTTAAAATATTGAAATCAGACATTATTACCCTGTGTACGTTATAACTATATGATCAGTGGGATTCTACATCATGTATAACCAGAAGAATGAGAAATTATACTCCATTCTATATGATGTGTCAAAGTGCATTCTACTGTCATGTATAACTAATTTTTTAAAAAATTCAAAAAGAAAATACTACTGATTAAATAAATCAATACTATCGATTAAATAAATATTAAGCATCCTCTTTGAAACTAAAATATTTGTTTTCATTGGGACTTACCAAATATGAAGATCCCAAAGTAGGTCTAATAGTTCTAAAATTCCTCCACTGTATTGGATTTTGGTACAATTTTTAAACACATGATGCCTGAAAAATATGATTAATTTGAGAATTTTTTAAAATAATTATGCTTCTAACCTTTACTTTCACATAGAACTCTCATATTCTAGAGGTAGAAGAGAGTAAAATATTCAAATAAATAGATAATATGTCAGAATTAGGTGCTTTAGAAAAATATGAAGGATGTAAATGTGGGGAGGGGATAGGACAACTTATAATGATATATATTTTGGGGTGTATTATATAATAAAAAGCTTAAAAATTCATAATGCATGACAGTCTATTATCTGAATTATGTGAGCTCTTATGTACCTGTTACTGGTGGAAATAAAAGAGAGTGCATTTTCCAGTTTGGTTTTCTTCATAGGTTTCATTCATGAGATGAGTATTAAACTTCCCATTTGTTTAGACTCATGTCATCACATAACTTTAGTTTCTTTAGGCAAAGAAATCTTATTAGAAAACATTTGGAGAAAACCAGTTATTTACATACAGAATGTGCCCTAACACCTACGATCAAATGCTTCCTTCTTCAGTAAGTTTCACTTATTCACTGGGTTGTTCAGTCTCACTGCATGTACTTACTTGCGTAGAGTTACCCATCACACATTGTCCCTTCAATACTGATATTTTTCAGATATTTGAAAACAAAACATAGTTTTATGTGATTCCCTTTTTCCTCACTGAGTACAGTCAGACCCTCTCTCTGTATCTGTGGGTTAGTATCTGAGGATCCAAACAACTGTGGATTGAAAATACTTCTAAAAATCCCATTTGCACATGTATAGACTTTTCCTTGTCATTATTCCATAAACAATACAGTATAGCAATTACTTACATAGTGTTTGTACTGTATTAGGTATTACATATGATCTAGAAATGATTTAAATTACACGAAGGAAATGTGTGTATGTCCCATGTATCGCGTTCCCTCTGGCCGCAGAGAGAGACACGACAAACGTCTGAAGCTTTGGAAGTTTATTGTGCACAGTCTTCCTTTCTTTCCCTCTTTTCTAATCCCTTTCTCTCTTTTCTTTCTCTCGCTCTCTTTCCCTCTGCTTAACTCTCGCCTGCTCCGGTCGCTCCGCTCCTCCCGCTCGGCTCACACCTGCTTTGGCCGCTCCGCTTCTCCCGCTCGGCTCACGTCCTCGCTCGCACTCTTCTTCCTCACTTCTTCTCCTACTCTCAGCTTCTTCTTCTCTCAGCTTCTTCTTACTCCCAGCTTCCGCTTCAGCCCCCGCCTACTCCCCCACCCACCAAGCTTATATACACTTCAACCAATCAGGGGAGAGCACACGAGGTAAACGCGCGGATAGCTGCAGGCATAGAATAGGTACACGAGGGGGGGCATGCTCTAATCACATCGTTAACTAGCCAATCATTGGAATTCGCTGGTTGTTTACTGTATAGCTGGCCGCTTTTGGCTCAGCGCCAGGCGCCATCTTGACCGTGCTCAAGGCTGGGGGTCCCGGGAACCCTGACATATCCCCCTTCTTTATTATTAAACTAAGGCTCGGGACCGTGTCTGTCTTAGGCTGAGTGGTCAGCATATGTCCTTACCCGTCATCAGAGCCTGCAGAGCATGCTGCAGCTCCTGTCTTAGGTTGGTACACAGCCACCTCCTTCATTACCCGTCTTTGACTACCGGTCCAGCATCAAGAGCCATACTAATGGGGGGCTGTCAGCCTTTAGGGCGGTCATGGCCCGATGAAAGATAATTTGATCTCTCCATTGGCCAGCCCGTAGATGCATGCCAAAACGAATGAAGAGAAGGAGGCCAAGGCAGAGGAGTACCACCATAGCTCCTAAGCCTGCCCGCTGTTTGACAAATCTATAAACAGAAGAAAAACCATATAGCCATATTAAATACAGAAACAATATACATCCCAGTAGAGTTACAATACGGGCAACACAAACAGCTCTCAGGGAATAAACGCATCCCAGTCCCAAAAGTTCTTGCAAGGTATCCACTTGTTCTTATAGTAAGTCCACTCTCTGATAGAGTCTCTATGGTCTGTAAGGCTGCAGCTGTATTTTCGGCCAAATGATCGTTGTTATGGTTGTGTCAATGCTGCTACTGCAAGGACTGTGATGGCAATGATCACGGCTGTTGCAATGTCAAAGCCTCTTCTGTTTCTTGATAATAGCACTGGCAATTCTATATCTGCAACAGAAACTAGGACTGGTAGGAAGATAGAAATGTGCATCAAATTGCACGGGTGGCAAAAGAACCATTCCAGCATTGTGAGAGATAGCGCACGGTTAGTGAACAGTTAAGAGGTGTTATTAGAAATGTTAGTTGGTAGAAACATAAAAGGGAGGAAATACACAAGCTGATGTGGGAGGAAAAGCAATATTACAGCTAGAGTCAGCAGAACCAGTTGCTCTACTCTGGGTCTGATTTGTAGTATGATTCCAACGGCAAAGTGCAGAAATTCCTCCTGTTAAAGCAAAGAAAGGCTAGAGATATCCTTGTCACCAAAAACAGCACGACCTGAAAAATCATCAGTAGAAATGACAGGCTTGTAGAGGAATTGGTGAAAAACAAGAAAAGGAAGGATAAAAAATGTGTTAGTTAGAAGTAAAAAATATGGCCAGGCTAACAATGGCCCATAGGTTCCGGGTTTGCCTTTCCGTCTGAGTTTTTGTTATTGGAGGAAGGCTCAGGCTCGCCATTGCGAGGAGGAGCAGCATCACTTGCATGCTGTAAAACTCTGATTAGCCTTTCTGGAATCCAGACTGGAGTCTGTTGATCCTGTGGGAAAATACAAACAGACCCTCAGACCCAACGAAGGACTGGATCCGGTCCTTTCCAACAACCTGTCAGGATATCTTTCCATTTTGCCCATACTTGAGGAGTATCATGGGGATTATAATGTCGATCAGCTGCAGAGTGGCCGTCCCTATCCAGAGTTAAAAAATTTAGAATGAAAAGAACTAAATTAAGTTTATCTTTAGGAGACTTGTAGGAGGCTCCTATTCCCCCTTTTTGTTTATTTAGACAATTTTTTAAAGTGAGATGTGCTCTTTCCACAATGCCCTGTCCCTGAGGATTATAGGGGATGCCAGTAACTGATTGGATGTTAAATGTTTGTAAAAACAACCGGAAACTTTTGGAAGTATAAACAGGACCATTATCTGTTTTAATAACTTTAGGTATGCCCCAGTCAGCAAATGCTTGTAGGCAGTGTTGAATGACATCTTTTACCTTTTCTCCAGAATGAGCGGAAGCCATAATGACCCCTGAAGCAGTGTCTACTGACACATGTACATACTTCAGTACCAAATTCAGAAATATGGGTTACATCCATCTGCCAAATATGACCAGGCAGCAGTCCCCTGGGGTTAACTCCAAAGGATTGTACTGGGATTAAAGGAGCACAATGTTGACAATTTTTTACTATTTGTCGAGCCATACATTTAGATATAGGAAATTTTCTGCTCAAAGTAGTGGAATTTACATGGAATTTTTCATGAAAGAGTTTTGCTTGTTCCTCTATGGAAAAAACAAAAATTGATTTGGTGGCCATATCTACCAAGTCATTAGCATTGGCCAAAGGTCCTGGTAAATTAGAATGAGCTCTAATATGTCCTACATAGAATAGATGTTTACGCTGTAGGATAAGGTTTTGTAGCGTGGTAAAATAAGAAGCTACCGTGGACATAGAAGAAATATGGGGTACCGTTTCAAGAACCTGTAAAGCGTTGACGATATATAAGCTATCAGATAGAAGATTGAATGGCTGATTATCTGCTAATTTAAAGGCTAATATTACAGCTGCAAGTTCAGTAACCTGTGCGGAGTTGGGTGGAACTATTATGGTGTGAAGTTGTTTACTGATAAGTACTGCACCTACTCCATTTTTGGAGCCATCAGTAAAAATGGTTACACAGTCTTTAAGAGGCTGGACACTAGTCACTTTTGGAAAAACTATGGGAGTATTTTTACAGAATTGAATCCAGGGATGTTGGGGATAATGGTTATCGAACTGAGCTGAAGTGGAACAATATAATACTGACCAATCATCATCATTATTAATTAGCCATTTAATTTGCTGAGTGGAATAAGGAGTTATAATAATAGACGGATGGATTCCAAAAACAGTAATGCAAGATTCTATTCCCTTGAATATTACCTGAGCAATAGCTTGGGGATATGATTGTAATGTTTTAGCTGGAGAGCTAGGGAGATTTATACTTTGCAGAGGTCCTCCTTGCCAAACTATGCCAAAAGGGGTATGTTTCTCTGAGATTATGATTAAACTTAATGGTTGAGTAGGATCACAACGATCAACGTAACATTGCTGAAGTCTATTCTCTACTAGCTGTAAGGATATCCGTGCTTCGGGAGTAAGTTTCCTAGGGGAATTCAAGTCAGGATTACCTTTTAATATATCGAATAAAGGTTTTAATTCCCCTGTGGATAATTTTAAATAGGATCTGATCCAGTTAATGTCACCTAAGAGTTTCTGAAAATCGTTCAAGGTATTCAATTGATCTGTCCTGATGGTCAACCTTGATGGTCTGACTGTAGTAGCAGTGAGCCTTGTACCCAGATATTCTTGGATCTCCTCTAATTGTAATTTTTCAGGGGCTATCGTTAGTCCTCTTTTTTCTAATGCTTGAGTTATAAATTGTAATGCTTCTAACAAAACTTCTTTTTCTGGATGGCAAATAAGTATGTCATCCATATAATGATAAATCAACAATCTCTTAAACTTTTGTCTAGTAGTTGTTAACGCTTTATCTACGTATATTTGACATATAGTAGGACTGTTAGCCATACCTTGAGGCAGCATGGTCCATTCGAATCTCTGGTCAGGCTGAGTGTGATTAAGAGAGGGCAAAGTAAAGGCAAATTTCCAACAATCATTTTTGTGTAAGGGTATAGAGAAAAAGCAATCTTTTAAATCCAGAATAATAGTAGGCCAATTTTTTGGTAGCGCAGTGACAAGAGGGAGTCCACATTGGATGGGTCCCATAGGGTACATTTGTTCGTTTATGGCTCTTAAATCATGTAATAACCTCCATTTTCCTGATTTTTTCTTTGTTAAGAATATTGGAGTATTCCAAGGAGAAGTAGAATGTTGTAAATGACCTGCTTGTACCTGCTCTTGTACTAACTTATGAGCTGCCTCTAGTTTCTCTTTTGTTAGGGGCCACTGTGGAATCCAGCGAGGCTTATCATCTTTCCATTTTATAGGGATTGATGGTTTATCAGTGGCCCCTAGGAAAAACCCAATCCATGAGAATCATTTTTTGGTGGAAGTAAAGGCAGTGGTTGGGTAGATCCTTGACTATGTCTTCCTAATCCTTTTTTATCATCATAGTTCATATTTTGTAACATATTTCTTACAGGAGTCCCTTGGTAAGTCTGATCAGTGGTGAGTTTCATATCCATTTGCTGCAGGACGTCTCGTCCCCATAGACTAATAGGAACATTACAGACATGGCTGAAATATTCCTGTGTGTCCCTCTGTATCTTTCCACGATAATGAGGAAGCACTTTGATTGGGGCTTTCTGCTACTCCTAAGCCTCTCAAGCTCTGAGCTGCTGTGATCAATGGCCAGTGCTTTGGCCAGACCATTGCGCTAATAATACTTTTGTCTGCTCCCGTATCTAATAAACCTGTAAATTCCATATTTCCCACTTTTAATTTTAGGAGGGGCCTCTGTCCCATATCCATAGTAAGGTTTATTAAAGTGGTTCCTGTTGATCCAAAACCTCCTTGTCTTTTATTTGTATTTTTACTGGGCCACAAAGAATGTCGACTGGGTAATATAAGCATTTGTGCAATGCGATCCCCTGGAGAGATGACCGTAATTCCTTTTGGTGAAGAGACCAAGGCTTTTATTTGTCCAGTGAAATCAGGATCAATAACCCCTGGGTGTACTATAAGTCCTTTTAGTGTTGAGGAACCTCTACCTAGTAATAGTCCTACACTGTTCTGTGGGATTTTTTCATGCCAATCAGTATCAATCATCTGCACCCCCATATCTGGGGTTAGTATGAGTCTGGAGGTGGCACAGATGTCCAATCCGGCACTTCCTGAGGTGGCTCTGCGCTCCCCTTCTCTGTGGGAGGATACCACCGTCGGGGAACTTGTTGAATTACCCCGTATATTTGTTGCGGGCCCCGGGGAGGGCCCTGTCTCCTGTTTTTTTGAAGTTTAGGATTCAACCCTAGAAAATTATCCTCCCTATCTCTAATAGACTGACAGGCACTATTCCAATGACTTCCTCTTCTGCATCTTGGACATAGCCCAGGTCCGGTTCCCAAGTTATTCTTTGTATAGATGTTCCCACCTTGGGCAAAGGGTGGCCTTTTGTTTGGACAAGTGGCTTTTAGATGTCCCTTCTGTCCGCACACAAAACATGATCCTAAAGACTCTTTATTAGTTCTTGAAGGGAACCTCCCCTGGGCTTGTGCAAGTGCGGCAGACAACAAGGTGGTTTGTCTGTCTATGGCTGCTACAAAGGCACTGCTCTGCGCCGAAGTATCATTTACATCTCTACACACTTTAAGTAGGTGGACAAGTCTTTGTTTCTCCATGGTCTTATGGCCTCCCTACACCATTTGTTGGCTTGTTCGTAAGCCAATTGTTTTACTAGGGGCATGGCTTGCTCTGCATCTCCGAAGATGCGTGATGCTGTCTGAATTAGCCTATCGATGAAGTCCGCGTAGGGCTCACTACTCCCTTGAGTTACCTTTGACAACTGGCCCTGCAAATCTCCTGCTCCTTGTAATGTTCTCCAGGCCTTGGTTGCAGCCACGGCAATTTGCGCATAGACTGCTGGATGATAATTAAGCTGTGCCTGAAGGGTTTCATAAGGTCCTACACCCATAAGCATGTCCCTATCGACTTGGGGATTCCCCGCTGCCGCATTTCGGCGGGCGGTATCCGTAGATATTTCTTGCCATGATGTTTTCCACATAAGGTACTGTCCCCCAGACAGAGCGGCCCTAGCAAGATTAGTCCAGTCCTGGGGCGCTAAGTTTAATGATGTCAAGGTATCTACTAAGGCTATAGTAAAAGCTGACTGAGGACCATATGTGCTAACTGCTTCTTTTAACTGTTTCACTATTTTGAAGTCTAAGGGTTGGTGGAATCTTTGATTTTGAGCATCCTCAAAAACAGGATACGTTACAGATCCAAGATGACTCCATTCTGAGCGTAATCCGAAACCGGACGCTTCATGAGGGGATTCCCTATTTATGGGAGGTGCACTAGGCAACACGGGCACCAGAGGGGGCTTTTCATCTAGTCTTAATTTTTGTACTCTTTTTTCCAGTTCCTCTCCTGATAATTCCCCTTCTGATAGTTCCTCATCTGAATTAGTTCCTTTTTCTGAATTTTGAGAAAGATATGAGCGTTCCTCTTTTATTTCTTCCAAAACCTGTCTTCCCTCAGCTAAAGGCTCGGTGAGTGAAGGTTTTTTGTTTTTATCTTGCAGACAGGATTTAATAAGAGACCAAATAGCCATAGTGCCTACTGGCAAAGGGTTTTGCCTATCCGCTATACGAAGGTCCTCCCCCAGCTGTTCCCACTGTAGGGTATTCAAAAGGCCCTCATCCAAAAACCAAGGGGAAACCCTTTCCACATTATCGAAAAATACTTTAGCTGTTTTTTCCTTTAATGGCGTCCCATGGTTTTTTAATAGCTCCCTGAGGGGTTGCTGCATTCTGAATTTAGACGTTTCAGACCCCATTGTTACTAATTTGAATAGCTTCAGTTATGGCAGTTACAATAACAAACAGTGGCCAAGCTGCCAGGAGCAACGAGATTACTGAAAGGAAAACTATCTATCAAGTGTGCATTAAAATTTTTATAGCAGCTTTTCACGTGCTACCTATACCCTAATTGGACCGCTTCAAGCGTGTTTCTACTTTCACTTTTAATTAGACCGCGTTCCACGCGTCAGGACCGCTGCTGGCGTATCCCGATACCGGACCACCTTCGGTGTGTCCTTATTTTTATTTTAATCGGGCCGCATCCCGCGTGCTCCCAGGACCGCTGATGGCGTATCCTGATACCCTTTAACTGGACCGCATTCCGCGTATCCCCAGGACCACTGATGGCGTATCCTGATACCCTTTAACTGGACCGCATTCTGCGTATCCCCAGGACCGCTGATGGCGTATCCTGATACCCTTTAACTGGACCGCATTCCGCGCATCCCCAGGACCGCTGATGGCGCATCCTGATACCCTTTAACTTTTTTATAACCGGTTTAACTTATTAAAATTTTTTAAGATATCTTACCTTGTCTTCTTTATAATATTTTCATCTTCCCGGGTTTCGGCACCAGTTATCGCGTTCCCTCTGGCCGCAGAGAGAGACACGACAAACGTCTGAAGCTTTGGAAGTTTATTGTGCACAGTCTTCCTTTCTTTCCCTCTTTTCTAATCCCTTTCTCTCTTTTCTTTCTCTCGCTCTCTTTCCCTCTGCTTAACTCTCGCCTGCTCCGGTCGCTCCGCTCCTCCCGCTCGGCTCACACCTGCTTCGGCCGCTCCGCTTCTCCCGCTCGGCTCACGCCTACTTCGGCCGCTCCGCTTCTCCCGCTCGGCTCACGTCCTCGCTCGCACTCTTCTTCCTCGCTTCTTCTCCTACTCTCAGCTTCTTCTTCTCTCAGCTTCTTCTTACTCCCAGCTTCCGCTTCGCTTCTCCTTCTCTACTCCCCCACCCACCAAGCTTATATACACTTCAACCAATCAGGGGAGAGCACACGAGGTAAACGCGCGGACAGCTGCAGGCATAGAATAGGTACACGAGGGGGGGCATGATCTAATCACATCGTTAACTAGCCAATCATTGGAATTCGCTGGTTGTTTACTGTATAGCTGGCCGCTTTTGGCTCAGCGCCAGGCGCCATCTTGACCGTGCTCAAGGCTGGGGGTCCCGGGAACCCCTACACCCATGCAAGCATTACAATTTTTTATATAAGGGAGCACCTAAGGATTTTGGTATTGGAGGATGGTTCTGGTCCAACCTCTATAAAAACCTAGGGATGACAGTACATAGGCACAAGGCTTATTCTAGGCAATTTAATCATAATAATTCTCATTTATCTTCTTAATCTAACAGATGGTATTAGAGAAAAGCTAATTTTTAAGGAGCTGGCTAAAACATATAACATATTTTTTTCTTTTAATCATAGAAATAGAAAGATTTTTCTTTGGAAATGGTAAGTGTTCTTAAATGGCAAGTGCATCAGCTTTTCTTCAATACTAAGTTCCTGAGCTTGAATAATTCATTGTTCTGAATTTAAATAATTTCCCAATAAGTAAAAATGTATGTATACTAATTCTCTGTGTTCCATGCCTCACAGACTTTCTAAGTCTTGCATTCGTTTTTTATGGTGATGATTTTTTCATGTTCAAAAATTTCAATCCCAATAAGTCATTTATCTACCAAATAGGCTCACATTAACTCTGTGGGAAAGGTATTCCTAATGTGCACTCTGATTTTGCAGAATCTCTTTCTATACATCTTTGAAAGTAAACTATGTTTTTCTTTATTGTAAGATAAACTCACACTCGTTGTAGAAACCTTGGGGGAAATTATTTGCCATCTGACTATGGAAAAAAATAACTTTGGGGGGGCATATTTTTATTTAATCTTTTGCATGAATGTTTACATTTTGGAGTTTTCATGTCTTAGGCTTGTGAATTATTTCCCTGTGTTATAAAGCATATATGAATCAAAATGATGGAGTAGTCAATAATGAAGACACTAAAGCCAGTCTTGTGGAACAGTAGATATGGGGAACTTAAATACAAGGTATTTTACATTTACCGCAACTCATAGCACACCGTTCTCACCAAACTGCAAAAGTTTCCTGATTATTCACTTTGTTTCTTCATTCTTTATCAATCTTGCCATTAATTTAACTTTCAGCTGATATAATAAACATTTATTAGTATTTGTTTTTTTATATCTCCTATGTATTTTATTGGTTTCTGCTCTTTTCACTTGTTTTCATTATTTTTTCTTTACTGATCTTTTTCCAAGTTGCAGAAATAAGCAACACAAAAATATTCTGTGTATTAGTTTTATAGAACTGTTATAATAAAGTACCACAGACAGAGTGGCTTGAAAAACAGAAATTTAGAGAGATCTTTAAGCGACAAGGAAGTCAGATGGTGACAAGTGTTGCAGCAAACTTAAAGCCAGGGAAACAGCAAGGACAGGACAAAGAAAATGAGCTGACATGAAGGGAGGTGGTGCTTTCACACTGACCTGGATGTTTCTGTGACATACAGCAATGTAGTAACCAATGTCATGGCCACACTGGATGATGGCACTGCTAATAGAGTGGATACTTTCTGCTTCATAGAGTGCAAATAGATGTCTTTCTTGGGTTGGGAGGACTTTCTCTGTGTAAAATTTAAGGCACCATGTCTACTCTTTAAAGGAGAAACGGAAACAAATAATGGTTGAATTATATAAGCAGGAGGCTGTTGACCTGAAGCTTTGAGTTTCTACAAAACTAACCAAAACCTAACAGTACATAAACTGAAAACCTTGCTTAGGTTTGACCAATAGCCACACCTCAGTCAAGCCCAAGCCCCAGACTTCAGCCATTCACAGGCAGCCAACTTGACCTGCCATGTCCAACTAAGGCAAAGGCCTTGCTGTAGCAGTCAAGCTAATTTCTGTACTTTCTACTATTTTCTCTCCACCACCCTGTAGAGTGGAGCTTTCGGAACCTCTTTTAGTTCTTGGTTACCTGATTCATGAATTGATCTTTGCTCAAATAAACTTTAGATAAAGTTGTCTAAAGTTTTATTTTATCTATGACTTTATTCTTTTGTATAATACAGACCTAGTATCCCTTATCCAAAATGTTTGGGCCAGTCGTGTTTTAGATTTGGATTGTTTCAGTTTTGAATATTCGCATGTACATAATGAGATACCTTGCAGATGGGATCCAAGCCTAATACAAAATTGATTTATGTTTCACAAACATTTTAGAGCCAGAAGGAGATTTAATGCATTATTTCTAGCACATGTGTGTTTTGATTGGGGTCTATCATGTGAGGTCGGTTGTGGAATTCTCCTTGTGTGGTGTCATGTTAGAGTTAAAAAATTTTTGAATTTTGAAGCATTTAGGATTTTGGATTTTCAGATTAGGGATGTTCAACTTGTGTCAGTATGATGCTGCTACATAACTTATCTTAATCTTACAGAGTTAGGCTAGAAAAAGGCAGAGGAAGCTGGAGCTATGAGACTCTGAGGAGAAATAAGATGATGGAGAGGATTCAGGTTGGAAGAGAAATATTACCTATGCTTCTGAGCTACAGAAGGAAGTAGCCTTTGGGGGGGTTCTCTGGGAAATGGTCTTTTCTTTGGAATTCAGCAAGAGTGATGTCTGACAACAAGTTTTGGGGTTTTCTTTCTTGGAATTGTGTTTTCTTATGTTATTTCCAGGGTTTCTGTCAACTTTTGGGGAACTGCTATAACCTAACCTCATCTCTGTCTAGCAGGTGACTGTGCTTTCATAGACCTGAATCATAGGGCATCACTGACACAAGTGTGAACAAGTTCCTGACACAAATGGCAGTTCTTTAAGGAACTTGATCAAGAACAGGGGTTGACATGGTTTCTGGGAAAGCTTCACAGATCCCTTGGCAAGGGATGAGAGGAATTTGGAACACAAAGTGAAAGGAATCCCTTGGTCTTATTTTCACCAGATGAAAATATCAGATTATTGCTATGTGATAATAGATTGATTATGGAAGATGTGAAATCTTGAAGACAAGTTAATATCTAGAAAAAATGGAATGAACCACTTCCTTGGCATTAGATTTCCCCCAAAAGTGATGACTTACCAAGAAATTAACTTAGGAAATAACAAAATGACACTCCCAGTATTTCATAAACATGATTTTTCTTATTGGTAAGTTTAAGCATATCTGCACTGTACAAATTTGTGAATAAATTAATACATATTTTTATTAAATATATTATTGAAAAATCAATTTAAGTCATACTCAAAATGTATATACAATTGAAAAAAAAAGATTTTTAGCATACAGAGGAGCTGGTGAGTTTGTTCAACCTTACCATGTCTGTAAGTACAAACAAAGATTCCAGGAAGTAAGATGAATGCTGAAGTAGCCTAAACCTAATATTTGCTATTAAAAGGGAAGCTAAGTTTTAGTTCTGAAGGTCTCATGGGGTGATGAGAAGATGGGTCAAAGCCCAGGGCATGCTCCCAAGTTCAGCCTAAGAGGAAACCTGGCCTCTCTAAAGGAAGGACCGGCCAAACCTAGTCCTCCAGGGTCAAGATCAACTGGAAGTAAGTAGATCCCAGCTGTCCACCCCTATGGGATTTCCCAGAAGGTCACCTTGATGCCAGGAAGTAGAGAGAACAACCCGGAAAAACTGTGACCCCAGTTGGATCAATTCACTTTTCTGGATAGTCCAGTTGTACTCAATCTCGACTTCAATTTTAATATATTCTAGACATTTTCTAAATGTCTTCTAGAAGCAAAAGTAAAGCACATCTGTAGGAGCATACCTTTATTCGGGGTTTTAAACAATGTACAGAACAAAACCAATAATGACCATACATGCAAGAATATAAGACACTATACAAGAAAGCATTGAGGAGGAGGAGGAGGAGGAAGAGAGAGGAACCAAATGGAGGGACAAATATTTCAAATATTAAAACTACTAGATTATAAATGCCTCTGTATTTTAAAAAGTGCTGGATCATAAGGGTTTAAAATAACTTCAGGGAAACAGAAAACTGTATAAAGTTATCTAACAGATGTGAAAAGATTCCAAAGAGAAAAGTTGAAAGTTAAAAAAAGAAGACTAACTGATCAAAATGCAAAACAGAATGTAAAAGAAAAACAGTGGAAAACCTGAAGCAATCACTGACTATAAAACTGTGATAGCAATCATGTCTCAAGATGTTTTAGAAAAGAAATAAATAATGATGGTCAAAATAACATTTATGCAGGGGAATGAATATATGTGTGCTCTTATGAGTCCCTGTGCTATTATCTGTTTGGAGGTTAAAGGTGTTATTAATTTTAGATTTTAGTAAGTGGGCATATTTCTAAGATAGTAGTTAATAGAAAAGAACTTCTGGATTAGGAACAAAACAAAAGGATGAAACTTAATAAAAATAAATGAAGAAGGGAGAGGAAAGCAGATAAAGGAGCATATAAACAAAAAATATGGTAATAGATTTAACATAATAATTTTACTAAAGGTACCATGGTAATTATATTAAGTATAATGGAACTGAGTACTCCAAGACAAAAATTTCCAGATTAGTTTTTTAAAATCTAATTATATACTGTCTTAGGATACATATGGGAAATATACCTCAAATATAAGGATGTACAAAATTATGGAAAAAGACAGACCATATATACAGCAACAGAGTTTTACCATGATCAGTAACTCTTATGTCAACAGACTACCATGTATCACGTATTAATTTGTTACTGAAAAGACAATATGATCATTCTGCTCTATCTTAATGTCAAATGACCAGACTTTAGGTTGAAAGGCATTTCTGAGATGAAAAATTATGGATTCGACAGAGGGGACTGAAGGGAGGGGAGGGGGTATGGGGGGTCCTACCCCCACAGCTGAATAATCAGACACTATTACCCTATGTGCATATATGACTACATGACCAGAAAACAAGAAAAAAATGTTTGTGATACTAAATGTTTCCACTTGCCAGAATATGTTGTTCCTATTGTACATAATGACATACCCTAAAAATACAGATGTGAAATCTCATTCATAATGAGAAAACAGAGCTTTGAAAATGAAGAGAGTAGCAAATTTGCTACCCAAACTTGAGCTGATCAGACATGATGTCATGTATAGTCTTTATTTATTGAAAAGCAGTGGAATAGTCATATGTTTCACACAAGGGGTTGCTCTGAGCTTGCTGTCACATGATGTACGCTACATGCTCTCTATTCAAAACTGATGACTCCCTTTATTCAGAACAATAATCATAATGAAAGGTTTTTAACACATTTTTCTAAGGAATTGATAGAATCTTCAGACCACATTCATGATTAACAAACTTGGCCAAGAGAGAAGGGAGAGAGGAAAGATGGGGAAATGGGGAATGGAGAGAACAAAAAAACAAAGAAAAATTCATAATAATAACTATAGTTGAAGATTTTTAACTCAACTATCTGAGTTAATTCATAAATCCTTCAGAAAAAAAAAATTATTCAGACACTGAACTAAGGATATAAAGAGCACATGAATGACCCTGTGCCCAGCTACAGGAAAACAATGTTTTAAAAGTACATGGAACATTTAAAAACAAATTGAGTATATAAAGCAAGCTTCAATAATTTAATAAGATAGAGGTCATACAGAACCTGTTCTAAAAGGAAATACAGGTTACAAAATAATAAAGAAAATGAAGGAACTAATTAGCAAACAGTAGGAATGGCAGCCTCTTCCAATGGCAGGAGTGGTTTGTGTCCATGAAGCGACACAGAAACTTGGGATGTGCTGGTAGGACAACAACAGAAAACAAAAGCAAAGCAAGGGAGAGTGTGACCTGTTCCTCAGTTTTATATTCTAAAAGATTTAAAAGAAACATTGACGATATTGTCAAGGAACAACAAAGTTTTGGTTGGTTGTTTCACTCAGCAATATAACACCTTACGATGTATATAGGAGATTGCAGTTTATAAAACTCATCTAGAAGCGATTCTTTAATTTTAAGGTACCGCTGTGTAGAGTTGATGCTAAAACATTCGTTAATACACTCCTTTCACAGACCGGTGTTCAGTACTTCATTAAATATAAAAACATGAATCATTTCTTGATGGAGCTCTCATCTTAAGGGGCAATGACAACAAAGCAATAAATGAACACTGAAAACCTACTGAAAAAATACTGCAGCTCCTACTGTTAACGGAATAGTGGCAACATTGATCTTATGAACTAAGCTAATAGAGACCGGGTACTTTAAGGAGAACTAGAACTCAAAATGGATATTAGAATCAGGAGGATTTGTGTAGCCATAAAGGCAATGGCAAATGGACATGGTAGTGTCTGAAATGCAGAAGTGGAAACCTAGGAGGCCTGTAAGTGAAAGAATTTGTCAGAAGTGGTAGAGAAAGAAAGCAAAATGAATGTTTTTTTTGATTTTTATGTTGGTCATATTTTTAAAATGCTAGAGAACAATCTAGTTTGCGTTAAACATTCCTCTATTTACTAAGAAAAAACTGATATCCTTTTCAAGGTATATAATTCTACACATTTTGACAAAAAAAGTAAAAACAAAAATGAACCACAACTAATAATTTTAACTTCTGATTCTTGCTGCCTGTAAAGAAAGTGTAATTAACCCAGGATTTATATAGTATTCTGGTTGTTTCTAGAACCTTTTCTTTTCCAAAAGTTACCCATTGCATCATAACATTCATTAAGATACGTTGTTAATAATTACACGTTTTACCAGGTTAGTATACATTAGCAAGATTAAACAAAGGGAAAATAAACTCAGGGTTGAAGACTAATTCCTAACAAAAATAAATGGGGGTAGGGAGGGAGGGAGAGAAAGAGAGAGAACCAAGCACAGAGGGAGAAATAATTAAATTCCTCCAGATTTATTTCATATGAATCTCTGTGGGTGTTTACTTTTAGTGGTACCCCAAAGGACCTATGTAGAGTTCTTTTATAGCAGAGTTTTGCAAAACCTCAGGGAATCTGAAGTTAAGCCATTCAGTCAATTCTTTCTACAGGCACTTTCTAGCTGTGTGCTCTTTGGAATTCATTCAACTTACCTGAAACATATTTTTCTCATAAACATTTTCACATGTCTCTGTGCACAGGCTGTGTGGGTTCAAACTCTGCCTCTACCATTTGTTAGCTGAATGTTCATTGGCACAATGGGAATAATAATACCACCTACACTTAGGGTTGTTGAGAGGGCTAGAATAGAAATTGCAAATATAAATTGAACTTTTTTTCAGTCATTACTGTTATAAGAGTATGGACAACATCTAAAGTACAAAATTATTATTAAATAAGATCTAATATGCAGAAGATATGTTTGGGTAACCCTAAGATGGCAGCCAGCGTTGAGCCAAAAGGTGGCGCATAGTTAGTGTTAACACAGCTGATCTACTTTTGCCTGATTAGTTAATGTCTCCTCTGCACTAGTGGTCAACAGATATTCCTCATTCTTTCTTGATTGGTACTGAGGGGCGTGCCTCAATTGTGCTAATCCTAAGCTGATTGGCTGCCTTAGGTATTATAAGACACACACCTCACACCTATAGGAAGAACCATGTATAAGCAGCACCTCTGATAGATCGCAGAAGGAAGATGGCAGATCACAGATCACAGATTGCAGTATGCGGGATGCACCATAGACACGCCTTTAGCATGCACTTCTAGCATGCACCTTTAGGACACAGGATGTAGGATGCACCTTTAAGAAGAAGCAGCAGGCCTCTAAGAAGTAGCATCTCTGAAGTGTAGCCTCTCCCATAAGCAAAGATTCTCCTTTAAGCAAAACCTTTTCTTCCTCCCTCTCTCTTCTCTAAAACTTCCTCTATAAGCTAGGGAACAAGCAAACAAGCAAGAAAGCAGCCCACTAAAAGAAAGATAGTAGGGGTAGTTCGTTTCCAGTCCACCTCTGATAAATACCTGTGCGATTGTTGCTGCAGGCAGTAACAATATCCGCACGACTGTTGTCGCGGGCGGCAACACTAATATATGCCAGTCCTATGATAGAAAGTTTTTTTTTTTTTCCAGGTATCTAATTTTCCTGTCAAGCTAACCAACATATTTCTGCCGATACAAATACCCCTGTATTAGTCATCTTTTCATCACTATAACAAAATACTGAGAAAATCAACTTATAAAGAGAAAAGGTTTATTTGGGCTCACAGTTTTGGAGATTCTAGTGCATAATCAGTTGGCCTCATTGCTTCAATAACACATCCTCAATCACCTGAAGACCTCCTGTTAGGTCCCACTTCTTAAAGGTCCTACCACCTCCCAAATGTTCTATCCTAGGGACCAAACTTTTAACAGATGACCCTTTGGAGTACATCTAAGATCCAAATTATAACCAACTCTCAAACAAGAGTGAATTAAATAGCAATGTTCATTTCTGGTTTACCACCTGTGGCCATGCTGGTCTAAGAGTGTTAGGGAAGAACTTTGTACCATGTGGTGTACCCCACAGCTGAGGAGATTCTGTAATCCTGTTATGCTGGCATCACAATATGAGACTTTGGGGATTATTATAGCAAAGAGATGCTCAGAAACTCATATGCATTATTCTGCTCACATTTTATTCACCAGAGCAAGTCAGGTCATTACTCCTAAATTCAAGAGTGTTATAAAACACTGTTTTCCAAATGTGGAAGGTGGGAGTGTGGTGAGGAGAATGGAAATATTTTCAATAATTAGGGATGTCTTCCATAATTATCACATATGCACACTAGACCCCCTCAGGTTTTCACAACTTATTTTATTACTTAATCATATCAAAATGTAAGTCATTCCTTCTTTAAAAAGCTTTTAACAGATTGCAATCAACTGCTTGATAAACATATTGGAAAATATATTGGCACTTTTGTAACTATGAGATAGCTAATTGCGCCAAGTGACTCATAGGTGCTATAGGGTCAGCTTTTTACTTATTCTGTCAATGTTATTAACAAGTGAAGGAATCCCTGGGGCTTAGGTGAGAATCCACCTAAAGGAGCCATGGATCAGGTGACATTTTGGAGTCAAATCTCATGGATTCAAAATCAGTTCTTCTACTAATGTGACGCCTGGTACTTACTGTCCTCTTCCTAGAAGAGTTCCTGTATTGGAAGTAGTGTAGACTTGATACACAGGATGTTAGGAATGTAAAATGAGATGATTTTTGTAAAGTGCTTACATAGTACACTGTTCATATGGAGACACAATAAGAGGTAGTTTGTAACTACCACCATTATGAAACAAGCAGAAATTATTTGTTCTGTTGTTTTGTTTTGATACTGAGAATTGAACCCAGGGTATTGTTCATGCTAAGCATGCACTCTACCATTGAGATGCCCCTATAGTCAGAAATTTTTTTTTTTTATAGAAGATTTATTTTTTATCTAAGAAACAGAAGATGGTATGGTCAAATAACAGTCTGAGATTTGAAGTTTCTGAAATATTTCAACAATCAGTCATTTCAGAAATGATAAGTATAGTCAGTCAATTCATAGACCTATGGAAAGGGGAGTGGGAAGTGGGATCAAGGACAGAGGAAGGAGGTTATTTCATAAATATTTGTGAATATGTACATAAACGTGTGTTTCTGCATTATATGAATCTTGACATAGAAAATACATTCACCTATCATTTATATAATAAAAGATAAATACTATAAAAGAGAATCATATTATAGATTCAAGAAATGAAATGAGTTTTTCATATAAGCATAATGATAAACTTTTTAGTTGACAATTTACAGAAAAATGTATCATCTCACTGAAGTAATTAGCTGAACAATTATTTCCAAAACTGCTTTTAGGAATAATATATTAGACTTGGGAAAGTTAAAGGAATAGGAGAGATTGAAAAACATAAGCAGATAATCTACTCAGGATCAAATATAATTTTGAAGCCCACTTCATATAGATGGAAATCCATGAAAACTCATTTCATGCTTCTGTAAAATTGCTTTCAATTATTTTCAAGGATTAGTAAACACTGAGAGAAGTGAATAGAACAGCCCAGTGCAACAAAGACTTAACAGGATGGTTAAAATTAGCCTTTAAAATGAATACTGCATCTTTAAATTAAGAAATTGGACAAAGTCCTACTGAGGCTTATCTGGGTTTGGCTTTGAGCCTGCCAAAGTACTTATTATGGTCAACTTCTGCTACTGAAACATTTTTTATGACTGGATAGAGTCAGACTTGGTCAACGAAAAAGATGCTTCTAATTGCATTTGCTTTTGATGCCTTTGTTTTTCAAAATAGTTTAAGTCAAAATAGTTCTGTTTCTCTTCAGGATAGATTTCCCTATTCTCTTCCCCATTTGCAAATTTTTAATTAAAATTTTTATTGAGGACATATACAGATGGATTAAGCTTCAGAAGAGGAAGGTTTTTATTACTGATATCCAAATTCAGAAGGAGAATACATCTTACATACAAGAAGTCCTCCTTGTACTCAATTTTTCTTGCTACTCTCCAAAGTAATCACCATGATGATTTATAATACCTTGTATTAATTTTATTAATTTCATAACTTCATAGACATGAAAGTGTATATTGTAGATTCTTTGATTTAATGATTATGTTGGGAGATCCAGACATGTTTTGGCATGTAGCAATGCTTTGTTCTTGCTTGTTGCTTTTTAGCATTTTATTTCATAAATATAGCATAATTTATTTGTCAGATAAAGTAAGGATGGGGATTAAGATTCCAGGTACAGGCTATCATGAATGGCCACACTATGAACTTTTAAAATATTTTTTAATGCACAAGTGTGTCCTTCCCATTACTTATGTGTCTAAAACATAATACAACTGGAATTGCTGGGACATGTGGTATATAAATGTTCAGACTTAGTAGACAGCATGAAAGAATTTTACAAAGAAAAACTTTCACTTCCACCAGCAGAATATAAGTTCCTGTAACTTAAGTACTTACCAACAAGTCATCATTTTCCTATTTTCATTTTAACTATGTAAGTTCCTCAGCTTTGTTTTTCTTTCTCAAAACTGCCTTAACTGTCCTTGGTCTATGCATTTCCACATAAACTTTATATTTTCTTTGCAAACTTTTACAAAATCAGATGAGATATAGATTGGAATTGCATTGAATCTGGAAACCAATTCAAAGAGAATGAATCTTTTACAATACTGAGTTTTTCAATTCAGAAGCATGATGTGTCTTCCAGATATATTTTAGTAACATATTTTTTTCCTGAGACACAGATTTATTTAGGAAAACAGATACACATTCAAGGGAGAAGGTCAGTCATCTAGAGAGTGAGACGCTTTGGGGGTAATGCAAGGAATACATATTCAATGGAAAATGTGGGCCATCTCCAGAATGGGAGAGAGCCCAGTTAGTTATCTTTAACATGTTCTTAATTATGTTTTCTCATTTCATTGTAGAGGTCCTGTACATCTTTGGTTAGATTTATTCCTGATCATTTATTTAATACTATAGTAAACAATATTCTAAAATTTTATTTTCTATTTGTTTATTCGTGATAGATTAGAAACATTAATTTTTATGTTTTGACCTTTAATCCTGGAATTTTGCCTAATTTACTTACTAATTTCAATATTTTGCCTGTAGATTTGGAGATCTTCTATATATACAGTCATCTCTGAATAATTATATACTTCCTTTCCTTGTAAATGTTTACGTTTTACTACATCGTTGTCTTTTCTGCCATATGATGAAGACAAGTGGTAACAGAAAGTCTTTGTCTTTTTCTCACATTCAGGAAGAAAATTTCCAATTATTCATCACTTGATGCAGGATTTATTTTTAAGATACTCTTTATTAAATCAAGAAAATGTCCTTCTAATTCTAGTTTAACAAAAGCTTTTAGTTTGGTGTCTATTGGATTTCATAAATGTGTTATTCAGCAAATATGCATTATTCTATTACTCTTCTCCTTGTTCTTTTGAAAAGGTGAATTACATTGATTACATGGCCAAAAGGTAAATATTCTTGCTCTTCTGGTCTAAACCTTGTTAAGGTTTCAAGGAATAATGCAGTTTATAATATTTCTGAACTTGTTTTGTTAATAATTTACTTAGGATTTTCAATTCTATTTTCATGACAGAGGTTGGCTTATAATTTTCTTATATATCCTTTAAGGGTTTCATAACAATGTTAAGCAGACCTGATAAAATGCATTTAGAAATGTATTTCCTCTTTTCATGTTTTTTAGAAGAGTTTGTATAAGATTAACTTTCTTACTTTTTAAGTATTTTGAGTAATATCCAATGAAACTTTGTGTCTCAAGAGTTCTGCACCCCAGCTTTATTGAGGTATGAATAGCAAAACTTGCATATATTTGTTGTACAATGAGATGTTTTAAGACACACACACACATTGTGAAACGATTATCAACCAATTAATGAATCAATGCACATAGTTGTCTTTGTGTGTATGATCAGAGCACTTGAGATATACTGTCTCTGTATGAGGTTGACTAGTTTCCACATATAAGTGAGATTATACAGTATTTGTCTTTCTGTGTCTGGCTTTTTTAATTAACATAATATCTTAGGAGTTTTAAACAGAATCAGTTACTTTAGAAGTATACATATTTTTTTAATTCTTCCAGAATCATGTTGATTAGTTGAATTTTTGATGAATTTGTCCATTTCCCCTAAAACACTCTTACCTCTTTATTATCTTTGGAATCCATAGTGCTATTTTGTTTCTCACCCCAAATAAATGTTATTTGCTCTTTCTCTCTTTTTAAGTTGTTTCCCGAGTATTTATCTATTTTATCATCCATTTAAAATCTCCTTAAGAAGTTTTGTTTGTTTGTTGCCCTGTTGGGAATCAAGTTCAGGGCCTCAAATTGCAAAGTAAAGGCTCTCCCTGAGCTGTACCCCCAACCCCTATGTGTTTGCTATTTGATCAACTTTTATTTTATATATGGTTTTGCTTTTGCTTTTTTTTTTGTAAGTGATTTAACATTCTTTCTAGGATAGCCATAGGGGAATTTAGGATATTGATTTTTTCTCTCTTTCTTCTTCTTCTTTGTCTTTTTTATTTTTTATTTTTTAATATTCCCTTAAGACCATCTTGATATCACTGATGTATGTCATCAATTAAGAATTTTTTTCCAATTTCTATTTGAATCCTATCTTCACATATGAGCTATGTGAAAACTTTACATTCAAGTTTATTCTTTTTTTAAATTTATAGATCACTTTATTGAACTTCTCTTTCTTCCAATCAACATATCTTTTATATGTGTTGCGAGAAAATTTACAATAAATCAAATGTCAATTGGTCATTGGTTTACTGAGAATGCTGACTTTCTTAATGGCTAATTTTATGAGTGTAAAAGCCAAGGTTGTTCACTTATGTTATCAAAAGATGAAAGAAAAGTTGAAATTCCCAAATTTCTTTAGTGAGCTCATATACTTCCACCTAGCTTTTACCATAAACATTTAATTTGCATTCTTTTATTTCTTCTCTTATCATTTATCATTTATTCTTTTAATGCATTTCAAAGTATATTTCAAATATCAGTATATCTTCCATTAAATACTTCAGCATATGTATCATTAACTGGGATCTAATAATTGTATATAGTTTTTTTCTTTTGAGGAAAAATTTACAGAAAATGAAATACATAAGTAATTTACCCTCCAAACAATTGGAGATGATATATATATATATCATTTTATTACTATCTTAATTAAAATGGAGAGAAACATGTGGTTTTCAAATGCATTAATAATGAATAGTAATAACTAATAATAATTTATTAGTAAAATTTACATATATTTACATACCTGTAAATATATAATTTATGTATTTGTATATCTGCATTAGTCACTTTTAATTATATTAATTTATTATCAATGACAATTAATTTTGTTAAACTTACTCATGCTGTGTAAAGAAGTTTTATTTCATCTTTGCTAGTTATAATATTATATATTACAAATTGACCAAATCTGTTAATATAGTCCTTTTTTATGCCTTTTGTTATTAACTATTGAGATGTTAAATGGTTCCAGTATAACTTTAGATTTGTGTCTCCTTTCCATGTACGTTTACTTCACATTTTCTTTTCTTTATTTATGTATGCAATTTATTGTTTATCATAGAAATTGTATTATATGTATCTAAAATTGTAATTGATACACAGATATTTGGATATCTGTGTATGATATGATATTTTCCTTCTTATCATAATAAAGTATCCTTCTTTAATTATATTGTGTTAGTGCTTTTTCCCTTAATGTCAATGCTTTGGTTTGTATGAGTGTCCCTTATTGGTCCTTTTGTAAAGGCTTGGTCACAGGGTGTGGTATTGAGAGGTATTGTGGACCTTTAACAGGAGGGACCTAGTGGTAGGTCCTTAGATTATTGAGCCTGTGCCCTGGAAGTGGATTGTGGAACCCCAACCAAAGGCCAGTTGTTTGTCTGTCTGTCTGTCTGTCTCTCTCTCTCTCTCTCTCTCTCTCTGTCTCTCTCTCTCTGTCTCTTTTTCTGCTTCCTGACTTGTGATGTGAGAATTTTACCCCCGCACACACTCTTGTCATGATATACGACACTGGCCAGAGAATCAAGTCTATGAACCTACCTGATCTTGAATTCAAAACTTCATAACCATGAGCCCAAACAAATCCCCTTTACTTCACAAATAGCCTGTGTTGGATATTTTGTTACAGTGATGGAAAACTGGCTAACACAGTCTACTCTGCCTAATATTATCATATTGGTCCACTAGCTTTCCTTTAGGTAGTGGTACATTCTTTTCCCAGTGTTTTTACTTTTAAACTTTTATGTGCTTTTGTTACAATAATTCTCCTACAAGTAAATAGAGTTAAAATTTATTCTTTGTATTCACTCTAAGAAAATTGGACTTTTAATTGTAATATTTAGTCTACTAGATTTTAATCTAATTGTTGATACACTTAGGTTTACATACATCATCTTTTTCTTTTTCTACTTGATCTGTGTATAACATTTCTTGTTTTCCTTTATTGACTCAACTATTAGTTTTTCTTTTCCCTTCTATTAAGTTGTTATTTGTTATTCCCCAAGATTAATATCTCCTTAGACATGATGTATTCTTCACTTTTTTTTGCCACCTGATAGGACTTAAAACCCCTTCACTTTGCTCTGTTGTTTTTGCATTATTGTTGTTTTGCATTTCAGCTTATATTATCTTTTAAACCCCAGAGGCCTTGCCATTCTATTATTGTTTTATTGGGTAATGTTTGTATTTATCCATGTACTTACTCAAATTCTTGTATTTTCTTGTTTCAATTTATTTATCTTCTTCTTAAAGAACTCAGTTCATGTTTTCTCTCATATGTATAAACTAGAGTAAAATAAAGGAAAAGGGGAGTGAAGGATAAAATTACATAAGGAATCAATCAAATACTAATTAACAGGAGTGAAAGGGAGTCTAGGAGAGTAGAGGAAAGAGAATGGGAGAGGGGAGATGGAAGGGAAAAGAGAGAAAAGGGGGGATCATGAACTGGAATTAATTTCCATGAATGTGTGAGTTTGTCAGGATGAACCTAGCTATGTATAACCATAAAGATATAATAATAATAATAATAATAATAATAAAAATAATAATAAAAAAACTCAGTTCAGCATTTGAGTCTAGTCACTCTATTTTGCTTTGTCTGAAAAGATCATTAAATAACTTCATCATTGAATGATTTTTTTTTTGATGGACACAGATTTCTAGATGATGAGTTATTTTGTTTCAGCTGTTAAGGAAACTGACTCTAGATGCTGAGAGGGACATCTTTATGAAGCCTTATTATTTACTTCTTTTAAGAAGCTGTGTCTTCTTTTTCTGACTGTTTTAAGAGGTTTTATATTTGTTTTGTTTTGATTGTCTTTAACTTTGTCTTTCAGTACCTTCATTAAAATTCAGAATCTTTCAGTAATCCTGTCTTTTTTTTTGTATTTATTCTGTGTAGATTGCTCATGGTTTGTTGATTTGTAAATCGGTATTATAGAACACTTTGGAAACACTTTCAGAATTTATACCTCAAATTGTGTTTCTGACTTAATTTTTCAATTTTTTTCTGAAACTGTAATTATACATATATTAGAACATTTTATTTACATCACTTACCCAATTTTCTTTTCCATTTACCCTCTCTTTGATTTAGTTTTCCTCTCTGATTCAGATCTATTTCTGATTGTTCTCTCATACAGCATTAATCCTGTCTTCTCTTATAGACAAAACTATTAATTTTTCAGTTCCAGATATTGTGCTTTTCTTTCTTTTCTAGAATTTCTAATTAATTCTTATTACCAACTCCAATATTCTGTTAAATTTTCACAAAATTTAGTCAATGTTAATTGATATTGCTCAGTATTTCTATTTATTTTCTTTATCATAGTAACCAGAGATAAGAAGTCCTTATTTCCAACTTCAATGTATAGATCATATGTAGAGCTATTTGTTTTCCTTAATTTTTCTCTTTGATTCAATCAGAGTTTCTAGAAACTTAGAAAATTTTATAGTCTCTTAATGACTTTACTTTTTTCAGAGAACATTCTTTTCTCTGCAAGGTATTTTAAGGAAGGGATAATCATATTCATTTAGCTCATTTGTAGATCTAACTGATGCCCAATGGTCTTCAGACTAGTTAGGTTTCTTCTGTCTATAACTTAATTCTGATTCCTGCTAGAACCCTATAAAGACTTACAAGTCAAGTCCTAGAGAATTAATGAGGGGCCCCCCTCTCCAGTGAACCCTCTGCTCTACTTCTTGGACCTGACTATTGAGATTCTGTTCTTCTTTTCAGAGGATCACTGGTTCTTAACCTTGCTTGTACAGATTAGTTAAATGTCTTTAGGAAAAAAACAAAACAAAGCAAAACCAGCAACAAAAACAACAACAACAAAACTATACGTGCACACAGAGGAATAGAGTTATGCCTTCCTTAACAATGGGGATGCATCATTAGTTCTTTCTGCCATTGTGTGTGAACCTCACACAACCTACATGGCATAGGTTTATTTTCAGCCTCTCATCATCTAGACTTGTGATATAGACAAGATATTTTGCTGCTGGTAAAATAGGCATGCTGCTTACAGTAAGCATTTTTCTATAAGTAGGAGTATATTCTTAAATAATAATGAAAAATATAGTATAGTAAATACATAAACCAGTACTGTAGTCATTTATTATCAAGGATACTGTATTGCATCTAACTGTATAAGCTGCACTCTTCAACATCAGGCATAAGTTTGTTTACACCAGCATCGCGAGCCATGTGTTGTGCCATGACTCTATGATGGCTACAGTTTTCAGCTCCCCTGTGATCTCATGGGACCACCATCAATATACAGTCATCATGGAATAAAACATCATTATGCAGTGCATGACTGTGTGGAAAAATCTCTGTACCTTCTGTCAATTTTGCTGTGAACCTACAACTGCGTCATAAACTAAAAGTGTATTTTAAAAAGCTGCAGTAGGCTCAGTTCTTTACCCTCCTTGTCCCTAACATATTAACCCTTCAAGTTTCCAAATTTTTTTTCCTCTGGCTTCACTGGATCACCAAAGACACAGCTCATTCCTTTACCTTCTATGACAGTCCTATGCCAAAAAATATCCTGTATTTTGACTTCTTTCCTTTGCCTAGATTAAGAAATGAGGTACACACCAGATAAACAATACTGCTGCTGACAGAATAGGCATACAGTTTATACTAGGCATTTTTTTTATTTTTTATTTTTCTTATTTATTTTTATTTTTATTTTTTCACATAAGGGAGTTTATTAAGCAAACAGAGTGTCTCCCTGCAGGGTAAGAGAGAAAATGAAAGGAAAAGAAAAGGAAAGAGAAAGGGCACACACGCTAGAGAGAGTGGAAAAGTGAGGAGGAGAAAGAAAGTGAGTCAGGGGGAGAGAAAAGCATGAGAAAAGATCCATTTTTTTTTATAAGTAGGAGGACATTCTAAAATAATGATGGAAGCATAATAAAAATGTTGGCGGATCCTAGTCACCCAACTTTTCAGTAGTGTGGCATCCTAATTCCCTAGTCATTTGTGATTCAGTAGCTCTCCCAAAATTGTAAACAGATTCATCAATGTGTATTTTATTCAATTTCTCAAATTTTGTTTTTCTTTACCCTGTTATACCTGAAAGTGGACTTTCTCTTAATTTCCACCACCATTTCACTATCTAACATAGAGATCTGTTATAAAATTTAAGTTCTCCACGGGTAAATTTTGTTTGCTTAAGAAGATAAGCCTATCAGTTTAACAACAAATTTCCCTTAAGAATTCTACTCGCATAAATAAACTGCTGATAAAAACTTTAGAATAATCAAGAATCAATTATGAAGTACACGGAGGGGTAGTTGTAACTTAAAAATGTTTAATCCTTAAATGTTGTTGGTAGAAATTCCAATACTAGGAAAATTGTGTCTCTAATTTATCTTGCAATTTCCATATGTTGATATGGATAGGATTTAGAAGACAGCTATAATGAAACACATAAGCAATGATTCCTAATTAGATTCTTAAAATTGTCTTTAGAAATTTTTTGTGCATAATGGTTAAGATTAGAAAAATGGATTCTCATTACCAAATAAGTAATAAAATATTTTGGTCCTAATTTGAGCAACACAATGAATAAAATAGTATTGCATTATAAATCAAAGTATAAAATAAATATTCATAAGTTCATGTTTATAAAATTAAATGATAAAATGAATAAATGGAAGAGTCAGGCAAATATCCTGGGCAGAAGAATTCAGAGTACTTCATGCAGATACTCTGCTTGAGGAGGTAGAGTTTATTGCCATATCCCTTTAATGTGGGCTCTGCAGAATGATATTTTTTGAAACAGTATGGTATGGAAATAGGGAAAAAGTAACTTCGCAGTGGGAAAAAAATTGACAAACTGTACTTCAGTTAGGTGGTCCTGACCAACATCAAACGTGACTACTCATTTTGATAGTATGCACTCTTTTATTCATTCATTTATGGGGATTGAATTCAGAGGTGTTCTGCCTCTGAGCTCCATCATTTTTATTACATACTGAACCTTTTTATTTTTTGAGACAGGGACTTGCTAAATTGTGAAGACTGGCTTTGAACTTGCAATCTCCTGCCTCTACCTCCTGAGTAGCTGGGATTACAGGCCACTGAGCCCAGAGGCAGTATGTATTCTTAATATTATGTGGTCAGATTGCAATTCACCTCTGTGGTCTTCCCCAAAGGTCAGGAATCCAGTCCTTTCATGAGAAGGACATCCCAATAGAGGGCCCTAGCACAAAATATCTGACCAGTACTTGTAAAAACTGCCAAGCAATGCTAAGAAATTGTCACATTCTAGCAGATCCTAAAGAGAATTGTCAACTATACACAATTTGGTATCCTGGAAGGGGTCATGGAACAGAAAAAGGACATTAGGCAAAAAATTAAAACAGCCTGAATAAAGCATGACTTTAGTTAATAATAATATATGAATATTGTTCATCAGCATAAAAGTTTGTAACACAGGATGTTAATAGTAAGGGAAACTGGATAGGGTATACACAGGAACTCATTTTAGTGTATTTGCAACTGTTTTGTGAACTACAATAGGCTCAAACTAGAAAAAAAAGGCTTAGTAAAGTTTGGTGTCTCCTACCTTTTGAAGAGGGAATTGGGTAAGACAATGAAATATCATGAAATATCATGCCTAATTTCCCTACTAATATATATAGCCTGGCATATTATTGGAGAGTTGCTAGGCTAAAGTGGTTTTTCAATACATATTGACTTACAATTTCACTACATATTAGCAAATCTGAATAAATGATATGTGCATAAACTATTTAAGACCAAAGTCAGACAAAATTTATTTGTGTTCTAAATTTCCCATAATAGTTTATTGTATTTGCTTCATAGCCTTGGTATGCATGCAATTTGATATGAGTGATACATGGGTTGAAGGAAAATTGTTAAAATATGTTAAGTACATAGACATTTTAAATAAAATTCTATTTTCAACTTGGTAATTCTTCCTCCAACCATTTAATCCTCCTTTGATCGTATAACTATTGATATGTAGAATGTACACAGTACATTTTTTGTAGAAATCATCAATTTTGTCTTTATGAATGTACATTATATTCTTTAACAAAAATCTAACTTTTGCATTTGTTTATTAAAACCACACTGCTTTCAAAGTGTAATATTTAAGCATTCTTATTTAATGATTGTTGGAATGACAATTTTGTAACTAGAAATTTCAATACTGTTTTTCTTAATCTAATCATGCATTTTAATAATGTTTAGATCATAACCAATTAGATTTTTATTCAGTTTTATAATTTTTAAATGTAATTTTAAGGAAGACTATAAAGCCACTTAAATTTAAAATAAACATTTGACACTAAAAAAAACAAGGAAATATGTATAATTTTATGAAAACTACATGAAAAAACTGATGAATCAAGTATTTATTACATTTGTAGTCATTTCTCTCTGAAGTCTCATGACATTCTTCACATGGTTTGAGTCTAAAATGTCATCTAGTTAAATTTCTATGTATTGTGAATAACCCGATTAATCAAACTCTAGTCATTGAGAAATCTACTCATTACATTCAATATAGTAATTAAATAAAATTGTCTTAGGTAACACTTTAATGGCTATATAGTATCTTTCATCTTTTGTGGGACACTCACAGAATGATTTACTAAAGGAACTTAAGGTTTTTGGTTTTGTTTTTTATTCCCCAGAAAAAGAACTCAAAAAATAAAAAATAAAAACATAAAAAGAAATGCTTAGACACAAAGATGTTGACATGTTAGGCCTCCAAGGAATGTAATTTAATGCTTGAGGCAACGTCCAGTGTTGGGTTCTGACCATCAATATTTCTGAAAAAAAAAGTAGACTTTACAATAAAGCAGTCTACTTTTAAAACATAGATTATCAAATAAAAAGAATGGGTAATTATGCAGCCTCTAGCAACTTACATCAGAAATAGAAATAACCCAGATACAAAAATAACTTACAGACCCATCAGTCAATCAAGTAAAGGTGCTACTGAAGGAAGATTTAAATATCTTAGTCACAACAAAGACAACTATTTTCAGGGAGGGCACTGCAGACGAAAACTCTGCAGCTGCAATCAGGCCCCAAGAAAGGCTACAGACTGGGTGGGAAATAGGACAGTAATGAGCCAAATGAACTCTGTAGCCCGGCTCTCCAGTGAGAAGTGCAGGAGAATCAAACCATTTTTAGACAACCACAATTGTCCAGGGAGCCTCAGGGCACACAGGTTACACAACTGTGCCCTTAAATAAGCACATATTTGGATTAGTGTCATAAAAGCAAACACAATTGGATTTTCTCCAAAGCCCCACATCTTGATTGTTGGGACCAGGAAACATAGCAATGTATTATATGATCATTGGTGGGGCAAGGGGATAGAGCACAGAATCTGTCCAAGGAACTCCGGAGCAAAGTCATAAAGCTGCTTGAGGAACTACTAGTTTCTGCAAAGGGCCAGTCACCTCCTCATCTCTTTGAGAAAATTTTCAGTGCCTGATGATATGAAGTGAAGAGACCCTGTTTAGCTAGGAGGGTTCAAGTGGTTTAATTGTGAGATCAGTCAACTTCATAAAACATGTTCAATTGCTTCAGTTTGGAGTCTCCTTTGTAGTCCCTGGGTCAGGCTTGAGTTGTAGCTTAGTGGTAGAGCACTGGCCTAGCATGCACAAGACCCTAAGTTTAATTCCCAGCACAGCTAAATAAGTAATAAATTAAATAAAAACCAAAGGTTCTAGTCAATAAGTTGCCATTTACTGCTATCCCAAATAAAATGAAAGGCCTATGAGAGTTGGTCTTTCATTCTTTCAGATAATTTTTAAAAATTGGGAAAACAACTGATAATATTTAAAAAAAAACACTTTGGTCCTTCAGTAGAATATAAAATGCATTTTTGTATTTGCTATGCAAGCTGAGGAGTAGGATTGTGAAACGCAGGCAATTGCACACCATCAGTTCCCAAAGCACTGGGGCAGTTTTGGAGGAAGACATAGGATGGGGCAGCAGCACCAGAAGCCCAGGCATGCCCTTCTTCAGAGTTTCTGGACTCTGAACCTTAGGTTTTCAAGTTAAATTCTTCTTGGGGATGTGCTGCTTATGTAAAATCTTAATTTTAAATGTTTTGGCGAATTAAACCACTGAGGACCTTTACAATTTGTCTTGCAAAGTTCGGTGTGTGTTCCCATTTAGCGAAATATTTGTTAATAGTTTATTGGCACCTATTCTATCTGTCTTGTTTTATGCCATTTTCCTCATGATAAAATTTGAGTAAAGACATGGAATGTGATAAAGAGCAACCCTGAAAATATATATGCGTATACATTTATATTTTACATGTATTTATTCCCAAGCTCTGTCTGCTGAGAGGGTCTAGAAACAATAATGCCCCAGTAGCAATTAGCACACCCAGTTTCCAGTCCTTGTGTCTGATATCATTTCTCCCTTGAAAAAGCATGAGGCCCTTGCAGAAAGAAGTGATTCTGAGTCAGAAAAAAAGGGAATGAGTCTAAGGCAGCTTGCAGTGTTAGTGAGTCAGGCAGTGCTTAAACAAAACAAAACAAAACAAAAAAAACACCTGACCATTATAGGAATTATATCCAAGATACACAGGGTCAAATCCAGAGCGATTTGAGCAACTAAAAACTAACAGAGCATAAGATAAGTGTCCATGTGTCTACACTGTAAAAAATATGAGTAATTGAATAAACAAACAAATGGAGGAGAATAATTTCATGCTCTGTACAGAATAATTTAGTGTAACTTATTTAAATATTCTACCATCTAGGAGGTGGAGCACAATTCCTCATTCTTTAGAGGTGAGCTGCACGAAGCACCATTTCTGTGGAGGAGGATGGGGTGGGAAGGTGGGGTAAGTAACCTTACAGTGAGGAAACCTGAGGAACGTTTCCTCTGCCCCGTGATCAACCTCAACAGGGATGGCCATGTTTGTACGAAATCTCTTCCCTATGGTGTGGTGATAGGATGTGGTGAAAAAGGCACTTCAGCTCTGTGCTCTTCCTCCCTGAAACCCAAAACACCAGTCTCATTATGCAAAAACCACTACACAAAGCAAAACCGAGGGACAAATCACAAGCTACTTGACCAGTATTCCTTAAAACTGTCGGGGTCACCAAAAAACATGGAAAGTCCCAAAAAGCATCACATCCTAGAGAAGACTGAACGTAATGTGATGTCCTGAATAGGATACTTGAGCAACAATAATAAAAAGTACGTTAAAACCAAGGAAGGCAGGTATGCTGTATAGATTTCAATCAATAACCATGCTGTATATTGATTTTTCAGACATGACAAAAATACCATAGTGATAAAAGATGTTAGCAATGGGGGAAATTGGTCATGGGTGTATGGGAATTCTTTGTATTATATCTGAAATTTTTTTGTAAATCTTATTCCGAATTAAAAAACAAAAAAGATTAATAAGCTTATAGATCTCTTCCAGTGGACTTCTGCTCCCTCTACCATCAAAGAACTGGGAAAAAATAAGGCTGGGAGGAAGGTTGTCCTTAAGATTGCAAGAATAGAGATTGTGAGAGTGTTTCCCTCTTTCATCCTTTTGTGACAAAGACAAGGAACATCTTGTAGTCCAGGGAACCACTGTCTGAAGACCGTTTTCTGCTGATTTGAAGGCACTCAGCAAAAAAGTGGGTATTCCCAAGGGGGCAAAGATGCAAAGGCAAAGTGAGTTGGTGGCAGGGGGCTAGGAGGCCTGGTTACTGTAACAAGCACACTGAAATTGCTTTACACCCATGGTGAAATACATACACTCTTACAAAAGAAAGGAGGATGATTTTCAAGGCGAGGCTTGTTTGAAAAATCCTTGACTCTTTTTGAGTACATAGTGGTGTTGTGGTGATAGTCATAAAAATATAGCAAAAGTTGGAGAGACACTTAGACAAACAATGAACATTTAGAAAATTTCAGGTTGTTACTGTCAAGTACTAACAGCATCATCTGCAGAAGCTGTGGCAACCCACGGCTAAATAAACCCTAAAATGGAATCTCTCTGAGTCAGGGTCTCTGCCCACTGAACCAGCCTGGAGGTGAACCAAGGTCAAGGACCAGCTGCAGGAATGAATCACCGGCTTCGGCCTCACTGGAAGAGCCTCCCAACCTACTTACCATCCAACTGCTATGGTACCTGCTTTTCTGTCTCAGGCTGCCTCTGCTTACACCAGTTCCCTGAACTCACAACACAACTGAGTCTCTCTGCAGGTCTTTGCCTGAAATGCATGGTTTTCATCTTCCAGGTAGAGTTAAACATTTTCCAGGATACTGGACAGATTCATAGTCCCTACAAGGCAAGAGACTGCTCTCCAGGGGCAGTTGTTCAGAGGGCCAGGACCCTTCCTGGACTCTGGAGGACTGGGGGCAGGTGGAATTTAGTGGAGAGGAGTCAGAATTGTATAGAATACCTTCTCCTACTCTCTGTGCATGCTCAAACTTCTCTCTTGCCACCCAAGAGATGGTAACAAAAAACAAAATTTGATAAAATCATCCTGTTGCTCAAGTTCTGCAGTAGCTCTCCACCACCTTCATTGTAATGGATTACTCTCTTAGCATGACCAGCAGGTTTATCAAGCAATGTCAGTTTTTATCTCTTAGCATTACCTTCTCGTCTGAGCCCTAAACACATGCCTCCTTCCAGTTGTAGCAAAGGTTATAAGTTGTCTTAATAAATCATACTTCCATCAGTCACTCTCTCCACGTGCAGGCTGCACTTCGCCTGGGAAGCCTCTGAGCCTTCCTTCCCTTTTTGCTGTCTACCCTCTAACTCCCCACAAACTTCGATTTTTTAAGGCCAACTACTGTGCTTCAACCTAAACTTGGGATGGTCTTCTCTTGACCTTCTCTATAGGAGGAATGAATCTTTGCCTTCATCCACCATATTTCTGTCATGGGACTCTTCGCCTGGTGTGTTTATGCCTTCATTAAACTCCTGGACCTTCCACATAGAACACAGCAGATAATTAGCTAGTGACCAATGATCAGTTAAAGAGTGGAGAGAAAGAACTGACTTAGCTGATGAATCAGATTAGATTTTCACTTATTTATTTGGATTTCAATAACTCAGTGTGGTCCTTATTATTATTATTTTTTCAATAAATGGAAATTTTCAAAAATGTGTAACCTTTCAAGATGAGTCATTCTATTTTTATTAAATTAGATGTATTATTAAATTAAACAAGATTGTTTTGTCTATTCAAGGCTATGTGCACTCACACATTCTCTGAAACTTAGTGAAGAAAGGAATAATTTCAAACACTTCACTGAGTTTGGAAAAAAAAGCACCTTGAGGAGCTACTGAATCTAAATTTAGACATGCTACTGGCATGATAGTCATATGTTATAACAGCTATTAGAAGGTTTGAAGTTTCCTTTCACTACTTAGCAAATAAGCAAAGCCCACATAATAAAAGGCAGATAAAATATAACTGCAGAAAGCCTTTTTCAAAGCAGGGCTTCCTTTGAGAATGATTTTTGGAAAAAGAGAGGTTCTTCACAGTGACTTACAGCTTTCCTTTTAGTATGAAAGATTATGACTAAATCCAGAGTTTACCTGGCAGGACTTGATCTCCTTAGGTAATCATCATATTCCTCAGCCTGGAATATTTTATCCAATACATTCTTCAATTGTATTAAAGATTCCAGAACACCATGCAGTGCACGATTTACAAGGTGCTCATGATTTATTGAATGCTACCCGATTACTTGAGTTACTTTTGTTACTTATTTTTACCTACTTGAGTTAAAAAGACAGTAGTTGTCTTTTAGAAATGGTATCATTGCATCCATCAATTTACATTTAGGGATAACATGTAGAAAGGGGATAAGGGTCAGCTTTTGAGCAGAACCTGTAAAAATCCATGCTGGTTGGACTGAATGCGATTTTAGGAATTTTCTCTTAGCTTGGCTGTTGTATACCACAGGGGCTCGTGTAATGGAGGGTGAAGGGTGCAGTGTCAATAACCACACAGACACTGGGAGCCAGGTAAGAGCAGGCGAGCTAGTAGCTGCTGACTGTTTATTGCGGAAGCTTCTTCTTCTTTTATTGAGTACCTATCCAATCAGCGCGTAAATCAGCGCATCACACCACTCGAAGCCACCAATCATTTAGTCTCCTAGAACCACCAATCATTTGAGGGTTTTGTATTTTGCACCAATGGGGATATATTTCTTATTCTATATGACTCCACACTTGGCCTCAACTCTACCTGTATGGCAGGGAGACCTAGAGTTCTATGGTATGTATGGAGTTATTCCCTCATAATGTGTTTTTTTTTTCCCCATTGGTTCTTTTTAGTTATATGTGACAGTAAAATCCATTCTAATATAATTATACAATCATGGAATATGTCTATTCTAGTTAGTATTCCATTCTTGTGGTTGTATATGATGGTGGGATCCACTGTGATGTTTTCATATATCTACATAGGAAAAACATGTCAGATTCATTCCACAGTCTTTCTTTTCCCTATCCCGGCTTCTTTCCCTTCATTCTCCATTGTCTAATTTACTGAACTTCTGAACTTCTATTCCCCTCTACACACACAAACATTGTGGGTTAGTGTCCACATATCACTGGAAACATTTGACTTTTGGTTTTTGGGACAGGCTTAGTTCACTTAGTATGACAGTCTCAAATTCCATCCATTTTCTGGGAAATGTCGTAAAGTCATTTTTCTTAATGGCTAAGTAATACTCCATTGTATATACACCAGTTTTTCTTTATCCATTCATCTGTTGAAAGGCACCTAGGTTGAATCCCTGGCTTAGCTATTGTGAATTGAACTGCTATAAATATTGATGTGGCTGCATCACTGTGGTAAAATGATTTTAAATATTTGGATATATACACCAAGGAGTGGGATAACTGGGTCAAATGGTGATTCTATTCCCATACAACTTTCCAGAATGGTTACGCCAATTTGCATTGCCACCAGCAATGTATGAGTGTACCTTTTCCACACATTCTCACCAACATTTACTGTTACCTGTATTCTTTTTTTTTAATGGTTTACCTTATTTTATTCTCTTTTAGGCCTCAACTTTTAGAGAAATAGGTCACTACACACTCTATTTTTAATCTCTGTTGAGTTAAATTGTTTAATCTGCAAGAACCATTTCAATATCAGTTCTTTTAAGTTTGATGAGAAGGACAAGAATATATCAAGTCAATAACAAGGAGCTCACAAGGGAAAATGTTTGAGACCCTTATTCCCATTTTTATGTAAAAAAATTTGTTTTTTTACATTCTTCCCCAAAGACCAAAATGTACTTGATTTTGTTTTAGAGAACTGCATACTAATATCATCTGAGCAACATTTTTGGGGAAGTTACTATTTTTATTGTGATAAATTCACAGAAATTAAATAATTATAATGAATTAATCTTTTAAGATGATTATACCTTAAAAGCAATCATTTTGAAGAGATTATGGACTAAATATTAAATTCTTAGTGCTGTATGTATCAAAATTAAAAAAATTATTCTAATTAGTTATACAAGACAGTATAATGCATTCATGCATTTTGATAAATCATACATAAATGGAGTATAATTTCTCATTTTTCTAATTGTACATATTGTAGGATTGCATCAGTCAAGCAGTCATATATGTACATGAGGTAATAAAGTCTGCTTCACTCTACTATCTTTCCTATCCCCATATCCCTTCCTCTCCCTCACTCCCTTCTACCTAATCTAAAATAACTATATTTTCCCTAATGCCTCACTTGCTTATTATGAATTAGCATCTGCATATCAGAGAACATATTCAGCCTTTGGTTTTTTTGGATTGATTTATTTCACTTAGCATGATATTCTCCAACTCCATCCATCTACCTGCAAATGTCATAATTTCATTTTTATTTAAGGTTAAGTAATAGTCCATTGGGTATATATGCTGCAGCTTCTTCATGCATTCATCTGTTGAAGGACATCAAGGTTGGTTCCATAGTTCAGCTATGGTGAGTTGAACTGCTATAAACATTGATGTGCCTGTGTCACTGTAGAATACTGATTTTAAGTTCTTTGGGTATAAACTGAGGAGTAGAATAGCTGAGTTCATTCTAAGGAATCTCCATACTGCTTTCCATTATGGTTGCACCAATTTTCATTCCTGCCAACAATGTATGAGCATACCTTTTTCCCTACGTTCTCGTAAATATTTATTGTTACTTGTATTCTTGATAATTGCTATTCTGACTGGAGTGAGATGAAATCTCAGTGTAGTTTTAACTTGCATTTCTCTAATTGTTAGAAATGTTGAGCATTTTTTCATGTATTTGTTGACCGATCATATTTCTTCTTCTGTGAAGTACCTGATCCGTTCCTTTGCCCATTTTTTAATTGGGTTATTTTCTTTTTTTGTGTTAAATTTTTTGAGTTCTTTATATATGCTCAAAATTAATACTCTATCTGAAGTGCAAGTGGCAAAGATTTTCTCCAATTTGGCAGTCTCTTCTTTAATGCTTTTGACTATTTCCTTTGCTGTGAAGAAGCTTTTTAGTTTGATACCATCCCATTTATTGATGCTTGATTTTATTTTTCACACTTTAGGAGACTTGTTAAGGAGGTCATTTCCCAACCTGATATGTTGGAGTGTTGGGCCTACATTTTCTACTAGTAGGTGTGGGGTTTCTGGTCTAATACTTGATCCACTTTGAGTTTTGTGCAGAGTGAAAGGGAACCAATTTCATTCTACTACAAATGGATTTCCAGTTTTCCCCACATTTGTTGAAGAGCCTATCTTTTCTCCTATGTATGTTTTTGATGCCCTTGTCTAGTATGAGGTATCTGTATTTTTGGTGGGTTTTTCATTGTGTCTTCTATTTTGTTCCTTTGGTCTTCTTGACTGTTTTGGTGCCAATATCACACTGTTTTTGTTACTATATTTCTGTAGTATAATTTAAGTTCTGGTATTGTGATGTCTCCTGCTTTGCTTTTCTCTCTAAGGATTGTTTTGGCTATTCTGTTTTGTTAGCTTTTTTTTTTTTTTTCCAAATAAATTTCATGACTACCTTTTCTATTTCTGAGAAGAATGTCTGTGAAATATTTTTTAAATTTTGCATTTTTTTAAAGTTTATTCTAATTAGGTATACATGAAAGGAGAATGCATTTTGACATATCATACACACATACATAAATGGAGTATAACTTCTTATTCTTCTGGTTCCATGTGATGTAGAATCACACTGGTTGTGTATTCATATATGTACATAGGGTAATAATGTCCAGTTCATTCTACTATACTTCCTGCCTCCATGTCCCATCCCTTCTCTTCACTCCCCTCTGCCTAACCCAAAGTTACTCTATTTTTCCCTGGACCCTCTGTCCCTTATTGTAAATAGGCATCCACATATCAGAGAAAACCTTTGGACTTTGTTTTTTTTTTTTTTTTGGATTGGCTTATTTAGCCTATCATGGTATTCTCTAGCTCCATCTATTTACCTGCAAGTGGCATAATTTCATTATTTTTTAAAGCTGAGTAATATTCCTTTGAGTACTTATACCACAGTTTCTTTATGTATTCACCTATTGAAGGATACGTAGGTTGGTTTCATAGTTTAGCTATTGTGAATTGAGTTGCTATAAACATTGATATTGCTGCATCACTCTAGTATACTGATTTTAAGTCATCTGGGTATAAACCAAGGAGTGGGATAGCTGGATCAAATGGTGGTTCCCTTCTATGTTTTCTGAGGAATCTCCATACTGCTTTCCGTAATAGTTGCACCAATTTGCAGCTACCAGCAATGTGGAATTTTGATGGGAATTTTGTTGAATCTGTAGAGTGCTTTTGGTAGTATAGCCATTTTGACAAAATTAACTGTGCCTATCCAAGAACATGGGAGATCTTTCCAAATTCTAACGTCTTCCTCAATTTCTTTCTTTAGTGGTTTTCATTGTAGAGGTCTTTCACCTCTTTTGTTAGATTGATTTTTTTTTAGAGGTTACTGTGAAATGGATGGTTTTCCTGATTTCTTTTTCAGCTGATTCATCATTGGAGTATAGGAACACAATTGATTTATGAAGGAACCTACCTCAGCATTGTAAAAGCTACATAAGACAAACCCAAGGCCAACAATTTTTTTTTTATTGTAAACAAATGGGATACATGTTGTTTCTCTGTTTGTACATGGAGTAAAGTCATACCATTTGTGTAATCATAAATTTACTTAGGGTAATGTTGTTTGATTCATTCTGTTATTTTTTCCCTTCCCCCCACCCCCAACCCCTCTTTTCCCTCTATACAGTCCTTCCTTCCTCCATTCTTGCCCCCTTCCACCCCCCCATTATGTGTTATCATCTGCTTATCAGCGAGATCATTAGTCCTTTGCTTTTTTGAGATTGGCTTATCTCACTTAGCATGATATTCTCCAGTTTCATCCATTTGCCTGCAAATGCCATAATTTTATCATTCTTTATAGCTGAGTAATATTCCATTGTATGTATATACCACATTTTCTTTATCCATTCATCAATTGAAGGACATCTAGGTTGGTTCCACAATCTGGCTATTGTGAATTGAGCAGCTATGAACATTGATGTGGCTGTATCTCTGTAGTATGCTGATTTTCAGTCCTTTGGTACAGGCCGAGGAGTGGGATAGCTGGGTCAAATGGTGGTTCCATTCCAAGCTTTCTGAGGAATTTCCATACTGCTTTCCAGAGTGACTGCACTAATTTGCAACCCCACCAGCAATGTATGAGTGCACCTTTTTCCCCACATCCTCTCCAACACCTATTGTTGCTTGTGTTCTTGATAATCGCCATTCTAATTGCGGTGAGATGGAATCTTAGGGTAGTTTTGATTTGCATTTCTCTTATTACTAGAGATGGGTCAACAATATTTTAAACAGAGAAAAACCGAAAGTATTCTCTTCAAAAACAGGAACAAGACAGGGATGCTCACTTTCACCATTTCCATTCAACATAGTCCTTGAATCTCTTGCAAAAGCAATTAGGCAAAACAAAGAAATTAAAGGGATATGATTAGGGAACGAAGAGCTAAAACTATCTTTTTTGTAGATGATATGATTCTATATTTAGAAGATCCCAAAAACTTCACCAGAAAACTTCTAAAAGTAGCAGGATACGAAACTAATACTTGTTATGTGGTTTTTAATAACAAAAGATTCAAGCTATTCAGCAACTCTATGTCCTTGTTTATTCAATCAGCAGAGTAGGAATAATAGTAGCAACTCTGTAGCATTTAGGGGGTAAGTGAACTAAAGCATGTAAGGGACGTAGAACAACACTTCCTAGACACTACATAAGTACACAATGCTTCAGGTTGTCCTGACTTGAAAAATTGGAACTTAGTTGAGTTGATTTCCACTTTCCATTGATGCCCCTCTCTACCACCTTCCATTCAACAGCATCACTAATTTCCTTTTCTGACTGAACAATAAGGGCTGTCTATAGGATAATTAAAGAAGATGGATAATAACTACAATACCACTGTACATAATAGCAGGGATGATAACATTGCTTCTAAACATGAAAAACAACTGGTTAATTCTATGGATAAAAATCAACATTGTTAAAAACAGAGTCCCTTAAATAAAAACTGTAAAGTTATCATCTAGCACTTTCCTCCTGACCACATGGAAATGAAAGAGACTGAAGAATTGAGATTCAGTTTGCATGTGTTCCAGTAGGTTCCACCACTGAATATTACTTATTACCCACCTAACGGGTGTGGCATTCTTTAGAGATAATGAAAATGTGATCTGTTAAATCATTTTCATATGCCTTTGGAAGAATGAATAGCAGGTGATGCTAGTGCACCTGATAAATAGCTCTGAGCTATGTGATGACATGGTTTGCAATATCACATAACCTTGTGATTTCATTTTTGACCAGAGCAAAACTGGCCCATTCCCCACACTGCTACAGAGAGACATTTTCACATCAGATGTTATCACCCCTGTGGTTTTAGAACAAAACAAAATAAGTCTTCTAGGATTCTCATTACCTTCATCAAGTCCTTCACCAGGTCATTCACAATCTGGCTTATATCTTCTCCACGGTTATCTTCTTCCATCAAATTCCCATTTCTGTGTGCCTTTAATGCCAGCAACACTTGCAACTCATCATTCCTAAAAACTCTGTTAATCAACTTTGCATCAGTGTGACCAAAGAACATGACAAGAACAACTTAGAGGAAGAAAAGTTTATTTGGGGTACACATTTTCGGAGGTTCAGTTCATGGTAAGAGGACTCCATTCCTCTTGGTCTGAAGTGAGGTTGCACATCAGAAGGGCAGGGCAGAGGAAAGTTGCTCAACTAAGAGGAGTCAGTAATCAGAGAGTAGGAGGAACCAGGGACAAAATATATACTCCCCAAGGCATGCCCGAGCGACCCATTCTCCAACTACATCTTACCTACCCACAATTTGAACCCAGTAATCCATTCAAATTATTAACTCATCAAATGGATTAGTAATTTGAGTGGATTAGCCACCAATTAGGTTATAGATCTCATATCTAATCACTTCACCTTTGAGCATTCCTCCATTAGCACAGGAGCTTTAGGGAGACACTTCATGCCAAACCATAGAATGTGTCTCCCCAAAGCTGCCATTAATGCAGGAATATTGAGAGGTAAAATAACTGGGTTAGGAGAGTCATAACCTCGTTGGTCCATCCTACTTTGAATGGATTTACTGGCTGGTAACTACAGGCAGGTGGCGCACGGCTGGAGGAGGGACGGTCACAGGGTGTGTGCACTGGAAAGGTGCATCTTCCCTGTGGCCTTTCTGCTTCTCCCTTGATCTCTGCTTCCTGACAGTCAGGATGTGAGCTGCTTTCACTGGCCCTACCCTTTGGCCCTGATGTGTTGCCTCACCTTGGGCCCAGCTGTTAACTGAGACCCCTGAAACTGTGAGCCCCAAATAAACTTTCCCTCCTGTAAGTTCTTCTTGTTGAGTATTTGGTCACAGTGATGCACAGCTGAGTAAAACATCTTCCACCTAAATCAGAACAACCAATAGTTATCAATACTTTTGCTCCTTTTGCTTCGGAATGCCCACATTTTTCTTTCCATTTACTTAGTACATTTTTTTCATCTCTAAAGCCTTCCTTCTACATTTATTCACTCCCTTTTCTGGACTCATTTAGCAAAATTAAGGCTCATACTACTGCTGTAATGTTTACTTACACTCTTATTCTCCCATGACTATGAGCTTCTTGAGGATAGTGTCTAATTCTGCTGATTTCGTTGTGCCTAGGTAGAAGAGACGCTCAGTTCATTAGTTTACTGAATTAACTAATGGAGTAATGGATTACTGTAGACTGAATACGAACCCTCAAGATTCATATGTTGAAACTAACCCCCGATAGCATTTGGAGGTGGAAATTTGGGGACTGATTAGGTCATGAGGGTGGGACCCACATGAATGAAACTTATGTGCTCATAAAAGATTTTGGAAATGTCCTTATAAGAGAGCCACTTGCCCCTTTCACCAAGTGTGGACATAGCAAGGAGATGCCATCTGTGAGCAAGAAGGTGGGTGCTCAGTGGACCCTAAATCTGCTGAGGACTTGATCTTGAACTTTTTGACCTACAGAGCTGTGGACAACAATTTTCTGTTGTCTATAAGCCACCCACTTTATAGTATTTAGTTGTAGAAACCTGATATTTTGCTCTGCCCTTCACTTTGGCTTTCGTAATACATCACTCCTCGCTTATCTTTGGTTTAACTTCACATTGGATTCCTGTGTTGAACCATGGGCTGAAAATATTAAATGGAAAATTCCAGAAACAATTTCATAAGGTTTAAATAGTGCATTATTCTGAGTAATGAGAAGAAATTTCATGTCATCCTTCTGTTCCACCCTCTGTTCCACCTGGGACATAAGATATTCCTTTGCTAAGCAAATCCATGCTGTTTCTTTCCAGTAGCCATTCCATGGTCCTCCTTCCACTGCCTTGACTCACAGCATTGGGTGCTCATGCCCTTTTCATGGTGTACTTAGTTTTGTGACACCATAGCTACCTTGCCCCGATCCCTTTTCCTAGTCTTACCTGCGCTCCATCCAGTATTTCTCAGGATTTTCTTCTTTCATCTCTAGTCAAAGTTAGATTCCTCTGACTGGTCTGTGTTACCTTTACTTTCTCTTTCCAGACTGGAGACCAATGTTTGCACTCCTCCCCTGAGCTTTGGTATTTTCTCCATGCTCAGAGTTCCTACCAATGTGCTCAACTGAGGTTTTCCTTCTGTGGGTAATCCATTCCCATTTACCTTGACACACTCGAAACTGAACCCCTCATCTCACCCTTTCCATCTTTTGTCCCTTTAGTCTTTCTCATTTCTTTCCACACTCTTCAACTTCCATATTCTGTTTACTGTAAGTCCTACCTAGGGGGTTTCCCAAATGTACTTTGAACCTACCCCAAATATTCTGTTTCCAATGTTTCTTCTATAATTTCAGTTACCATTATCTGGTCTCATCTTCTCTGATGCTCTACCCTCTTTCTCTATTCAAGATCGACATGTAAGTCACAGTCAACTTTTCATGATTATATGTCATCAAAATTGATTTAAAATACTGCGATTAAATTTTGTATTTTTCTAGAGCTAAATCCCATCTCTGATCATGACTTCCAAGGTCTTGCTTCTTCTAACCTCACTTTGGCATTCCTTCCTTCCACATACTCTCTCCTCACTCCTCTGACCTCTTCATAGTCTTAACAAAATTTTTCTGCCTTAGATATTGCCTATAATGTTTTTTTTTCTTTCTAGAATACTGTGTCCCTCTTTCTCAAATGCTGCTATTTCTAACACTTCGCCTACATAGGATCTATGCATTGCCCTCCATTGCTTTTTATGAAAGTATAACACTTATAGCACATTTCTAAATATGTAATTACATATCTATTACTTTATTTATTATCCGTTTTCTTTGACTAAGCTATGTGCTCTATGTGCTCTATTTTTCATTTTATTTTTTATACATGTGTTGCATAAAACTTGCTTGATTGACTTTTCCTTTTTTATTTGTTTTTGCAGTACTGGGTACTACTGAGTCACATCCCCAGCTTGATTGATTTTTAATAGATGTTTGCTATAAAATACGCTGACTATGGGCAGATAAATAATAACATATTGTTTAAGAAAAGAATGCTGAATATATTCCCATAAGTAGCAGAAATAAATAATAAGTATACATTGTTATTACTATCATATTAATTACTCTGGAAATACAGAAGAAAATTGAGTAGTAAAAAATTTAATAGATACAGATATTGACAAGGAAGAACTAAACATCAGATTTTGCTGATGATGTCAATGATATGATTGCCTATTACAAAAATCCAAAGAATTCAGACAAAATACCAAAGAAATATTAGAATTCTATAGTCAGGTTAATCAATTTAAAAAAATACAAATCAATTGGATTATATAAATTGGTTATGTTTAGAAATGTAATACAAAAATATTCATGCACCAAATTAATAAAAATTGAAATGTTTAGGAACAAACATAAGAAGAAATTGTAGGACTTATGTGGAGAAAATCATGACCTATAAAAAGGAAAAAAAATTATCACTGGAGAAAGGTGCTGCATTTTTAATGGGCAGACAATATGTTTAACATGTTCATTCTCTACAAATTGACACACATCTATTTCCAATTAAATCCCATCAACAACAAAAGACTTTGGACAATGACAAAGCTTATACAAGTTATCTGTAAAGTAAATATTTTAGTATTGGAAAATGTTTACAAAAAAGACATATGGTGAATACACCTTATTAATGTGAGTTGTTTAATATTTTGTGGTAAAAGTGAATTGACCGGCTTTATTTTGCTGTAACAAAATACTTGAAATAATTTTGTTTATTTTGTTTCATGTTCTCAGGGATTTCAGTCCATGGTCACTCGGCAATGTTGCTTTGTAAAGGCCTCTCTAGCAAACAGGACATCATGGTGGGACAGCGCATGGTGGAGGAGGTATGTTCACCTCACAGAAAGCAGGAAGCAGAGAGAGAGAGAGAGAGAGAAAGAGGAAAGACCAAAGTTTTGCTATTCCCTCCAAGGGCACTCTCCCAATAGCCTAATTTCTGTCCATCACTAACTTCTAAAGGTTCCACCACCTCCCCATAGCATCACAGAAGGGAGACCAAGCCTTTAACATGTTGCTCTTTGAAAAGCATTAAGCTCTAACTACACACGCATATGCGTACACACACACACATATGCACACACATACACATTTCTAACACTGATATGTATGTATCTGTCTTTCTAACTATATATTGAACACAGACTGTGGAAAACTATTTAAATAAATTAAATACATGAAAAATTGACATTTTATCTTTTAAAATATACTTAGTTTGAGTAGGTAATTAAAGTAACATGTATAAAAAATATTTAATGTAATGTAAAGTAAGTTGTCCTCCCTCCCTGTCCTTTAGAACCATTCAGTTTCCTTCCCTGAAGACGGCCACTGTTACCAGGGTCTGTGAATGTGTCCACAGATTGTCAGGGAGGAAGAAGGATGCACACTCAGCACTGTTGTTGTTTGCACAGGTAGTAATGAAGTGCATACAACGCTTTTATTTTCCCACCTCTCTTTTTGTCTTGTTTAACAATGTATTTTAGAGACAATTCCATACTGATGCAGTTAGATATTGGAAGCAATATTTCTATTGCTTCATGGCATCTCACTGATGACTCACAATTACTCAGCTAGTCTCTCATGACTGCCATCGCATAGTGCAGTGACTGTCCTACTACATATACAACTTCTTCATGTGTAACATTTCTGTAAGATGAATCTTCGGATTAATGGTTCAAAAATATATATCTGCTATATGTGTGTGTTTGTGTGTATAATAAATAATATTACATGTACAATCCTCTCAAATCTACTTATTCCGTTTTATATACATAGTATTGGTTCCAAGACATATGCAAATACCAAAATCAGTGAATGCTCAAGTCCCTTGTATGTAGTGATGTGGTATTTTCATAAAATCTGGGCACATCCACCTGTATGTTTTAAATCTCTCTAGATTGCTTGTGGTACCTAACACAATGTAAACACTATTTAAGCAACTGCTATGCCGTTTTGTGAATACTGACATGAAAAAAAAAGATCTGTTCATGTACATTGTGAGAATTCGTAGTGAAAATAATTTGGCAACATGCATCTTAATGCATATCTTAAAAAATATTGCCAAATTAGTCTCACAGAGATTTATATTTGTAACACCAATATTTGAGAATGCCTGCTTTCCCACACTGCCAAAACCATCATAGTAAACTTTCTGATATTTGCCAATCTGATAGGTTGAAAAATGATATCATTTTATAGTTTAAATACACATTTTTCTCACTCTGGGTGAGTTTATGACCATTTTCTGATTTTTAAGGCACATTTGTACTTTCTTTACATGTACATTTGTATGAGTCCTTAAATATTAAGAATATTAGTCCATTGCTTATGAGTTATGAATGTTTTCCCACCTTATATTGGTCTTTGACATGGTGCTTTCTTTAACTCCCTATGTTTTAATTTTTACATTTACTTTTTTATTTATTAGGGGGAAACAGATATGATCCCTTTCCCCGTCCATTCTGACAGTCACGACCAATACTTTATTATAAAATAGGTTAATTAGAAACGTAACACATTTATTTAATCCAAGTTTTTCATGACACAGGAATGTCCAGAAAGGAAGACCCTAGGACCCGTGCAAAACTGTTTTGAAGTCTAGGTTAGATGAGGAATGAGCACTGTGGTTGGACAAAGGCTAAGCTGATGGAAATGGACCAAAGGGGGAACTCTGCAAGGCCCAGATGTTCATATTCTTTCTGGCCTCTCTGTTAGGCACTCCTTCATGTACATGTGATGCGGTACTACTCTAGAATGAGGGCAAAGGGAAAGAGTGATCTTGACTCACTTTGGGAAGAGAAGGGCTCTAGTTCAAACCTATCACAGTATGGGGAAGAGGAATTCTGGTTTCTCTGACTTCCTGCAGAAGAGACAGAAAGGTAGGAGACTGAAAGATGAAGAAGGTGGGAAAGAACTTGCTTCTGAGGCCCCGGGATGTCCTTCAGTTCAAAGGTCTCAGCATGTCAATGCACTGTACTTTGAGGTATGATGATCTGAGCCCCAAAATTAAAATTGAAAGTCTTCTGTATTTCTTTCTAATATTTCAAGTTGTTTCTTTTTTCATTTAAATGTTTGATTTTTACCAGAATTCATTGTGATGTAAACTTTAAGGTAAGAATCCATATTTTTCCAAGTACTTATTAGCATTACTGAAAAAAATTTTTTTTTCAGTATTTGAAATGTGTAAATGACATTTTAAATCAGTAGGTAGCTAAATTAGGGACACTACAGAGATGTTTAAAATATTTGAGTTCCTTCCTATTTTAGACTATGAAAAAAACTAAACACAAAAAGTGCAATAGACTTGATTTTATCATAGAATTTTAACTTTAAATTACAAAAACATAATAAGTAAAGTTGAAGGACAAAAAGACATAATTAATGTGAAATAAATAGAGCAGAAATGAAGCATTTATAAAGCATTTTAAATATACATAAAATATGAACACTTTCATAGAAAATAAGCAAAAGCAAGAACAGACAATCACAGGCATTCAAATGTTTAAATGTTAAAAGCCACTAATAACAACAGAATGGCAAAATGAATTTATGGCAGTTTTCATTTTCTTCCTTATTAGATTTGCATTAAATATTAAAACAGATTTTTGTGTTGAGTATATGTCAATTTGGACGATTTAAAAAATTTTTAGTTGTCAATGGATCTTTCATTTTATTTATTTATATGCGGTGCTGAGTATCGAATCACTTCATATTTAAGCCTTTCACAATTACTTTTCAAAAAAATTCTGAATTACTTGTTAAATCAGAGAAAAAGAACAACGAAAGCAACAATTTAGAAAACTAAAAGAGAACAACTAAGTCTTTTTTTTTTATTATTGTAAACAAATGGATGCATGATGTTTCTCTGTTTGTACATGGCGTAAAGGCATACCATTTGTGTAATCATAAATTTACATAGGGTAATGTTGTTTGATTCATTCTGTTATTTTTTTCCCCTTCCCCCCACCCCCCTACCCCTCTTTTCCCTCTATACAGTCCTTCCTTCCTCCATTCTTGCCCCCCTCCCTAACCCTAACTCTAACCCTAACACTAACCCCTCCCACCCCCCATTATGTGTCATCATCCACTTATTAGCGATATCATTCGTCCATTGGTTTTTTGAGATTGGCTTATCTCACTTAGCATGATATTCTCCAGTTTCATCCATTTGCCTGCAAATGCCATAATTTTATCATTCTTTATAGCTGAGTAATATTCCATTGTATATATATACCACATTTTCTTTATCCATTCATCAATTGAAGGACATCTAGGTTGGTTCCACAATCTGGCTATAGTGAACTGAGCAGCTATGAACATTGATGTGGCTGTATCTCTGTAATATGCTGATTTTAAGTCCTTTGGGTATAGGCCAACGAGTGGGATAGCTGGGTCAAATGGTGGTTCCATTCCAAGTTTTCTAAGGAATCTCCACACTGCTTTCCAGAGTGGCTGCACTAATTTGCAGTCCCACCAGCAATGTATGAGTGTACCTTTCTCCCTACATCCTGGCCAACACCTGTTGTTGCTTGTATTCTTGATAATCAACGTTCTAATTGTGGTGAGATGGAATCTTAGGGTGGTTTTGATTTGCATTTCTCTTATTACTAGAGATGTTGAACATTTTTCCATATGTTTGTTGATTGCTTGTACATCTTCTTCTGTGAAGTGTCTATTCATTTCCTTAGCCTATTTGTCAATTGGATTATTTACATTCTTGGTGTAGAGTTTTTTGAGTTCTTTATAGATTCTGGAGATTAGTGCTCTATCTGAAGTATGATTGGCAAAGATTTTCTCCCACTCTGTAGGCTCTTTCTTCGCATTGCTGATAGTTTCCTTTGCTGAGAGAAAGCTTTTTAGTTTGAATCTATCCCAGTTATTAATTCTTGCTTTTATTTCTTGTGCTATGGGAGTCCTGTTGAGGAAGTCTGGTCCTAAGCCAACATGTTGAAGCCCTGGACCTACTTTTTCTTCTATAAGATGCAAGGTCTCTGGTCTGATTTCGAGATCCTTAATCCATTTTGAGTTTAGTTTCGTGCATGGTGAGAGATATGGGTTTAGTTTCATTCTGTTGCATATGGATTTCCAATTCTCCCAGCACCATTTGTTGAAGAGGCTATCTTTTCTCCATTGCATATTTTTGGTCCCTTTGTTTAGTATGAGAAAATTGTATTTATTTGGGTTTGTGTCTGTGTCCTCTATTCTGTACCATTGATCCACCTTTCTATTTTGGTACCAATACCATGCCGTTTTTGTTACTATTTCTTTGTAGTAGAGTTGAAGATCTGGTATTGCGATACCCCCTGCTTCACTCTATCTGCCAAGGATTGCTTTAGCTATTCTGGGTTTTTTATTCTTCCAGATGAATTTCATAATTGCTTGCTCTATTTCTGTAAGGTACATCATTGGGATTTTCATTGGAATTGCATTGAATCTGTATAGCACTTTTGGTAGTATGGCCATTTTGACAATATTAATTCTTCCTATCCAAGAACATGGGAGATCTTTCCATCATCTAAGGTTTTCTTTAATTTCTTTCTTTAGTGTTCTGTAGTTCTCATTGCAGAGGTCTTTCACCTCTTTTGTGAGATTGATTCCCAAGTATTTTATTTTTTTCGAAGCTATTGTGAATGGGGTAGTTTTCCTGATTTCTCTTTCTGAAGATTCATCACTTATGTATAAAAATGCCTTAGATTTATGTGCATTGATCTTATATCCCGCTACTTTACTGAATTCACTTATGAGATCTAAAAGTTTTCTGGTGGAATTTCCTAGTTCCTCTAAGTATAAAATCATATCATCAGCAAATAGGGATAGTTTAAGTTCTTCTTTTCCTATTCGTATCCCTTTAATTTCTTTGGTCTGTCTAATTGCTCTGGCTAGAGTTTCAAGGACGATATTGAATAGAAGTGGTGAAAGAGGGCATCCCTGCCTTGTTCCAGTTTTTAGAGGGAATGCTTTCAGTTTTTCACCATTTAGAATGATATTAGCCAAGGGCTTAGTGTAGATGGCCTTTACAATGTTAAGGAATGTTCCCACTATCCCTATTTTTTCTAGTGTTTTGAGCATGAAGGGGTGCTGTATTTTATCGAATGCTTTTTCTGCATCTATTGAAATAATCATGTGATTCTTGACTTTAAGTCTATTGATATGGTGAATGACATTTATTGATTTCCTGTGTTGAACCAACTGTGCATCCCTGGGATGAAACCCACTTGATCATGGTGCACTATCTTTTTAATATGTTTTTGTATGCGATTTGCTAAAATTTTGTTGAGAATTTTTGTGTCGATGTTCATTAAGGATATTGGTCTGAAATTTTCTTTCCTCGATGTGTCTCTGTCTGGTTTAGATATCAGGGTAATACTGGCTTCATAGAATGAGTTTGGGAGGGTTCCCTCCTCTTCTATTTTAGAAATACTTTGAGAAGTATTGGAATGAGCTCTTCTTTAAAGGTTTTGTAGAACTCGGCTGAGAACCCATCTGGTCCTGGACTTTTCTTTGTTGGTAGGCTATTGATGACGACTTCTATTTCATTACTTGAAATTGGTCTATTTAAATTGTGTATGTCCTCCTCGTTCAGTTTAGGCAATTCATATGTCTCTAGAAACCTGCTGATGTCTTCAAAATTTTCTATTTTGTTGGAGTATAGATTTTCAAAATAGCTTCTAATTATGTTTTGTATTTCAGTTGTGTCTGTTGTGATATTTCCTTGTTCATTCCGAATTTCAGTGATTTGGGTTTTCTCTCGTCTTCTCTTTGTTAGTGTGGCTAAAGGTTTATCAATTTTGTTTATTTTTTCGAAGAACCAACTATTTATTTTGTCAATTTTTTGTATTGTTTCTTTTGTTTCAATTTCGTTGATTTCAGCTCTGAGTTTGACTATTTCCTGTCTTCTACTACTTTTGGTGTTGGTCTGTTCTTCTTTTTCTAGGGTGTTGAGCTGTAGTGTTAGGTCGTTTATTTTTTGAGTTTTACTTCTTTTATTAAATGCGCTCCATGAAATAAATCTTCCTCTAAGTACTGCTTTCATAGTGTCCCAGAGATTTTGATATGATGTTTCTTTGTTCTCGTTTACCTCTAAGAATTTTTTAATTTCCTTCCTAATATCTTCTGTTATCCATTCATCATATGATAGCATATTGTTTAATCTCCAGGTGTTGGAGTAGTTTCTGTTTTTTACTCTTTCATTTATTTCTAACTTCAATCCATTATGATCTGATAGAATACAAGGTAGTGTCTCTATCTTCTTGTATTCGCTGACATTAGCTTTGTGGCATAATATATGGTCTATTTTAGAGAAGGATCCATGTGCTGCTGAGAAGAAAGTGTATTCGCTCTTGGTTGGATGGTATATTCTATATATGTCGGTTAAGTCTAAATTATTTATTGTGTTATTGAGATCTATGGTTTCTTTGTTCAATTTTTGTTTGGAAGATCCGTCCAGTGGTGAGAGAGGCGTGTTAAAATCACCTAGTATTATTGTGTTGTGGTCTATTTGGTTTCTAAAATTGAGAAGGATTTGTTTGACATACATGGATGAGCCACTGTTCGGGGCATAGATGTTTATGATTGTTATATCTTGCTGATTTATGCTTCTCTTAAGCAGTATGAAATGTCCTTCTTTATTCCTTCTGACTAGTTTTGGTTTGAAGTCCACATTATCTGAAATGAGGATGGATACTCCAGCTTTTTTGCTGTGTCCGTGTGCATGGTATGTTTTTCCCCATCTTTTCACCTTTAGTCTATGGGTATCTCTTTCTATGAGGTGAGTCTCTTGCAGGCAACATATTGTTGGATCTTTCTTTTTAATCCAATCTGCCAGTCTATGTCTTTTGATTGATGAATTCAGGCCATTAACATTCAGGGTTATTATTGAGATATGATTTGTATTCCCGGTCATTTGGTTTATATTTAAAATTTTATTTATTTATTTATTTATTTTTTATTTTATTTAGTTATTTATTTTTTTTTATTTATTGTATACAAATGGGATACATGTTGTTTCTCTATTTGTACATAGAGTCAAGGCATACCATTTGTGTAACCATACGTTTACATAGGGCAATGATGTTTATTTTTTTTCCCTTCCCCCCCACCCCTCCCACCCCTCTTTTCCCTCTATACAGTCCTTCTTTCCTTCATTCGTACCGCTCTCCTTATCCCTAACCCTAAACCTAACCCTAAACCTAATGCTAAACCCTCCCACCCCCCATTATATGTCCTCATCCGCTTATCAGCGAGATCATTTGTCCTTTAGTTTTTTGAGATTGGCTTATCTTACTTAGCATGATATTCTCCAATTTCGTCCATTTGCCTACAAATGCCATAATTTTATCATTCTTCATTGTAGAGTAATATTCCATTGTATATATATATGCCACAGTTTCTTTATCCATTCATCAACTGAAGGGCATCTAGGTTGGTTCCACAATCTGGCTATGGTGAATTGAGCAGCAATGAACATTGATGTGGCTGTATCTCTGTAGTATGCTGATTTTAAGTCCTTTGGGTATAGGCCAAGGAGTGGGATAGCTGGGTCAAATGGTGTTTCCATTCCAAGCTTTCTGAGGAATCTCCACACTGCTTTCCAAAGTGGCTGCACTAATTTGCAACCCCACCAGCAATGTATGAGTGTTCCTTTTTCACCACATCCTCGCCAACACCTATTGTTGCTTGTATTCTTGATAATCGCCATTCTAATTGGGGTGAGATGAAATCTTAGGGTAGTTTTGATTTGCATTTCCCTTATTACTAGGGATGTTGAACATTTTTTCATATATCTGTTGATTACTTGTACATCTTCTTCTGTGAAGTGTCTGTTCATTTCCTTAGACCATTTGTTGATTGGATTATTTGTATTCTTCGTGTAGAGTTTTTTGAGTTCTTTATAGATTCTGGAAATTAGTGCTCTAACTGAGGTATGGATGGCAAAGATTTTCTCCCACTCTGTAGGCTCTCTCTTCACATTTCTGATAGTTTCCTTTGCTGAGAGAAAGCTTTTTAGTTTGAATCTATCCCAGTTGTTGATCTTGCTTTTATTTCTTGTGCTATGGGAGTCCTGTTAAGGAAGTCTGATCCTAAGCCAACAAGTTGAAGATTTGGACCTACTTTTTCTTCTATAAGATGCAGGGTCTCTGGTCTGATTCTGAGGTACTTGATCCATTTTGAGTTGAGTTTTGTGTAGGGTGAGAGATAGGGGTTTAATTTCATTCTATTGCATATGGTTTTCCAGTTTTCCCAGCACCTTTTGTTGAAGAGGCTATCTTTTCTCCATTGCACATTTTTGGAACCTTTGTCTAGTATGAGAAAATTGTATTTATTTGGGTTTGTGTCCATGTCCTCTATTCTGTACCATTGATCTACCTGTCTATTTTGGTACCAATACCATGCCGTTTTTGTTACTATTGCTTTGTAGTAGAGTTGAAGATCTGGTATTGCAATACCCCCTGCTTCACTCTTGCTACTGAGGATTGCTTTAGTTATTCTAGGTTTTTTATTCCTCCAGATGAATTTCATAATTGCTTGCTCTATTTCTGCAAGGTACATCCAATTTTAATTGGAATTGCATTGAATCTGTATAGCACTTTAGGTAGTATAGCCATTTTGACAATATTAATTCTGCCTATCCAAGAACATGGGAGATCTTTCCATCATCTAAGGTTTTCTTTAATTTCTTTCTTTAGTGTTCTGTAGTTCTCATTGTTGAGGTCTTTCGCCTCTTTTGTGAGATTGATTCCCAAGTATTTTATTTTTTTCGAAGCTATTGTGAATGGGGTAGTTTTCCTAATTTCTCTTTCTGATGATTCATCACTTATGTATAAAAATGCATTGGATTTATGAGCATTGATCTTGTAACCTGCTACTTTACTGAATTCACTTATGAGTTCTAAAAGTTTTCTGGTGGAATTTCCAGGTTCCTCTAAATATATAATCATGTCATCAGCGAACCTGGATAGTTTGAGTTCTTCTTTTCCTATTCGTATCCCTTTAATTTCTTTGGTTTGTCTGATTGCTCTGGCTAGAGTCTCAAGGACGATGTTGAATAGAAGCGGTGAAAGAGGGCATCCCTGCCTTGTTCCAGTTTTTAGGGAGAACGCTTTCAGTTTTTCACCATTTAGAATGATATTGGCCATGGGCTTAGCGTAGATTGCCTTTATAATGTTAAGGAATGTTCCCACTACCCCAATTTTTTCTAGTGTTTTGAGCATGAAGGGATGCTGTATTTTATCGAATGTTTTTCTGCATCTATTGAAATAATCATGTGATTCTTAACTTTAAGTCTGTTGATACGGTGAATGACATTTATTGATTTCCAAATGTTGAACCAACCTTGCATTCCTGGGATAAAACCCACTTGATCGTGGTGCACTATCTTTTTAATATATATTTGTATGCGATTTGCTAAAATTTTGTTGAGAATTTTTGCGTCGATGTTCATTAAGGATATTGGTCTGAAATTTTCTTTCCTCAATGTGTCTCTGTCTGGTTTAGGTATGAGGGTAATATTGGCTTCATAGAATGAGTTTGGGAGGGTTCCCTCCTCTTCTATTTCATGGAATAGTTTGAGGAGTATTGGAATGAGCGCTTCTTTAAAGGTTTTGTAGAACTCAGCTGAGAACCCATCTGGTCCTGGACTTTTCTTTGTTAGTAGGCTTTTGATGACCTCTTCTATTTCATTGCTTGAAATTGGTTTAAGTTGTGTATGTCCTCCTCGTTCAGTTTAGGTAATTCATATGTCTCTAGAAATTTGTTGATGTCTTCGAGGTTTTCTGTTTTGTTGGACTATAGATTTTCGAAATAGCTTCTAATTATGTTTTGTATTTCACTCGTGTCTGTTGTGATGTTTCCTTGTTCATTCCGAATTTTAGTAATTTGAGTTTTCTCCCTCTTTCTCTTTGTTAGTGTGGCTAAGGGTTTATCAATTTTATTTATTTTTTCAAAGAACCAACTGTTTATTTTGTTAATTTTTCCAATTGTTTCTTTTGTTTCGATTTCGTTGATTTCGGCTCTGATTTTAACTATTTCTTGTCTTCTACTACTTTTGGTATTGATCCACTCTTCTTTTTCTAGCGCTTTAAGCTGTACTGTTAAGTCGTTTATTTGTTGATTTCTACTTCTTTTTTTGAATGTGCCCCATGAAATAAATCTTCCTCTAAGTACTGCTTTCATAGTGTCCCAGAGATTTTGATATGATGTGTCTTTGTTCTCGTTTACTTCTAAGAATTTTTTTATTTCCCTTCTGATGTCTTCTGTTATCCATTCATCATATAATAGTGTATTATTTAATCTCCAGGTATTGGAGAAGTTTCTGTTTTTTATTCTGTCATTTATTTCTAATTTCAATCCATTATGATCTGATAGAGTACAAGGTAGTATCTCTATTTTCTTGTATTTGCTAACAGTAGCTTTGTGGCATAAAATATGGTCTATTTTAGAGAAGGATCCATGTGCTGCTGAGAAGAAAGTGTATTCGCTCTTGGTTGGATGGTATATTCTATATATGTCGGTTAAGTCTAAATTGTTGATTGTGTTGTTGAGATCTGTAGTTTCTTTATTCAATTTTTGTTTGGACGATCTATCCAGTGGTGAGAGAGGTGTTTTAAAATCGCCTAGTATTATTGTGTTGTGGTCTATTTGATTTCTGGAATTGAGAAGGATTTGTTTGACATACGTGGATGAGCCAATGTTCGGGGCATAGATATTTATGATTGTTATGTCTTGCTGATTTATGCTTCCCTTAAGCAGCATGTAATGTCCTTCTTTATCCCTTCTGACTAGTTTTGGTTTGAAGTCCACATTATCTGAAATGAGGATGGATACTCCAGCTTTTTTGCTGTGTCCGTGTGCATGGTATGTTTTTCCCCATCCTTTCACCTTTAGTCTATGGGTGTCTCTTTCTATGAGATGAGTCTCTTGCAGGCAGCATATTGTTGGATTTTTCTTTTTAATCCAATCTGTGACTTTTGATTGATGAATTCAGGCCATTAACATTCAGGGTTATTATTGTGATATGATTTGTATTCCCAGTCAATTGACTCATATTTGTTTTTGACATGATTTGGTTTCTCCTTTATTTGGCTATTCCTTTAGGCTAGCGCCTCCTGTTGCTGATTTGCATCGTTGTTTTTCATCTCTTCCTTATGGAATATTTTGCTGAGAATGTTCTGTAATGCTGGCTTTCTTTTTGTAAATTCCTTTAGCTTTTGTTTATCATGGAAGGATCTTATTTCATCCTCAAATTTGAAGGTAAGTTTTGCTGGGTATAAGATTCTTGGTTGGCATCCGTTTTCTTTCAGGGCTTGGTATATGTTGTTCCAGGCCCTTCTAGCTTTTAGGGTCTGGATTGAAAAATCTGCTGATATTCTTATTGGTTTCCCTCTGAATGTAATTTGATTCTTTTCTCTTGCGGCCTTTAAAATTCTGTCATTATGTTGTATGTTAGGTATTTTCATAATAATGTGCCTTGGTGTGGGTCTGTTGTAATTTTGTATGTTTGGAGTTCTATAAGCCTCTTGGACTTGGTTTTCCATTTCATTCTTCAGATTTGGGAAATTTTCTGTTATTATTTCATTGAATAGATTGTTCATTCCTTTGGTTTGTTTCTCTAAGCCTTCCTCAATCCCAATAATTCTTAAATTTGGCCTTTTCATGATATCCCATATTTCTTGTAGATTCTGTTCATGATTTCTTACCAACTTTTCTGTTTGGCCAACTTTGCTTTCAAGATTAAGTAATTTGTCTTCAATGTCTGTGGTTCTGTCTTCCAGGTGTTCTATCCTATTGGTTATGCTTTCTATGGAGTTTTTAACTTGGTTTATTGTTTCCTTCATTTCAAGTATTTCAGTTTGTTTTTTTTTCAGTATCTCTAACTCTTTATTGAAATGATCTCTTGCTTCCCGTATTTGGTCTTTTAACTGTTGATTGGTGCGATCATTTAATGCCTGCATTTGCTCTTTCATCTCCTCCTTCAATGCCTGCATTTGCTCTTTCATCTCCTCATTAGCTTCCCTGATCGTTTTAATTATATACATTCTGAACTCCCTTTCTGACATTTCTTCTGCTGTGCTGTCATTGGGTTTTATTGATGTAGTATCTAGGTTTGTTTGGGACATTTTCGTCCCTTGTTTTCTCATATTGGTCAGTTGTCAGTGGGACCCTGAGATATTGCAGTTTTTCGCTATTGGCTTATAGTGTCCCGGTAGATTTCCAGTGTATCACCTCCCAGCCTTCAGTAGCCTGATGTCTTGGAGGAGTCTGATAAAGCAGCGCATCCGAAGAAAACTGCCCCTAGCCCCCTAGTGGTTCCACGGTTTGGAACTGGCTCTGTGCGGAAAGGCTCTCACTGTGGGCCTGCACCGTGCAGCTGGCCGTGTGGGAGGAGCCCACTGCCGGAGTGTGGTAGACTACCTTGGGAAGACTCTAGCTGCCCTGCCCCGCTCCGATAAGCCACCTCTATCTGGGCCTGCCACCCGGGCCGAGTTTTACCCAGTGGGCAGACTCACCTGTGGCTCTATTTCAGTCCGAGTCTCTCAATGCCTCCCCTTCTTAACTCCTGGGTTCCGGAGCAACTGGGGGTGCAGTCACCCTCTAGGCCACCATCTTGGATCGCCCCGTGAAGAGAGCCTGCGGCTGGAGTGGGCAGAGCCGCCTGAAGAGGTCTCTGGCTGCCCTGCCCTGATCCCAGAGGCTGCTTGCAGATCGAAGCTCTCCGTTGGTTCAGGGGCTTGTGGCTGGTTCTATGTAGAAAACCTCTCACTGGGCCGTCTGGTCTGAGAAGCTATCCTTGAAAGGCACCTCCCACCGCAGGGGTCCAGGCTACTGGGCGAGGTCTCTGGCTGCCCTATCCTGGTCTCTGAAGCTGCTTGTGTGCCAGAGTACGCTGTGCTGCGCTGGCTCCAGGACTTGGAGCTTGTTCTGGTCAGAAAGGCTCTCACTAGCGGGCCCACTCCGGGAACCTGGAGAAGCTGGCTGTGTGGGTGGGGCCCACCTCCGCAGTGCGCAGTGCTGCCTGTGGAAGACTCTAGCTGCCCTGCCCCGCTCCGATAAGCCACCTCTATCTGGGCCTGCCACCCGGGCCGAGCTTTACCCAGTGGGCAGACTCACCCGTGGCTCTATTTCAGTCCGAGTCTCTCAATGCCTCCCCTTCTTAACTCCTATGTTCTGGAGCGACAGGGGGTGCAGTCTCCCTCTAGGCCGCCATCTTGGATCGCCCCGTGAAGAGAGCCTGCAGCCGGAGTGGGCAGAGCCGCCTGAAGAGGTCTCTGGCTGCCCTGCCCTGATCCCAGAGGCTGCTTGCGGATCGAAGCTCTCTGTTGGTTCGGGGGCTTGTGGCTGGTTCTATGTAGAAAGCCTCTCACTGGGCGGTCTGCTCCGAGAAGCTAGCCTTTATTTATTTATTTTTTGACACATCTTGGTTCCTCCTTTATTTGACAGTTCCTTTAGGGTAATTCCTCCCTTTGCTGATATGCTTCTTTGTTTTTTATTTCTTCCTCATGAAATATTTTGCCGAGAATGTTCTGTAATGCTGGCTTTCTTTTTGTAAATTCTTTTAGCTTTTGCTTATCATGGAAAGATTTTATTTCATCATCAAATTTGAAGGTAAGCTTTGCTGGGTATAAGATTCTTGGTTGGCATCCATTTTCTTTCAGAGCTTGAAAAATGTTGTTCCAGGCCCTTCTAGCTTTTAGGGTCTGGATTGAAAAATCTGCTGATATCCATATTGGCTTCCCCCTGAATGTAATTTGGTTCTTTTCTCTCACAGCCTTTAAAATTCTGTCTTTATTTTGTATGTTAGGTATTTTCATTATAATGTGCCTTGGTGTGGGTCTGTTGTAATTTTGTGTATTTGGAGTCCTATAAGCCTCTTGGACTTGATTTTCCATTTCATTCTTTAGATTTGGGAAATTTTCTGATATTATTTCATTGAATAGATTATTCATTCCTTTGGTTTGTTTCTCTAAACCTTCCTCAATCCCAATAATTCTCAAATTTGGCCTTTTCATGATATCCCATAGTTCTTGCAGATTCTGTTCATGATTTCTTACCATCTTTTCTGTTTGGCCAACTTTGCTTTCAAGATTAAATAATTTGTCTTCAATGTCTGTGGTTCTGTCTTCCAGGTGTTCTATCCTATTGGTTATGCTTTCTATGGAGTTTTTAACTTGGTTTATTGTTTCCTTCATTTCAAGGATTTCAGTTTGTTTTTTTTTTCAGTATCTCTAACTCTTTATTGAAATGATCTTTTGCTTCCTGTATTTGCTCTTTTAACTGTCTATTGGTGCTAACATTCAATGTCTGCATTTGCTCTTTCATCTCATCATTCAATGCCTGCATTTGCTCTTTCATCTCATCATTCAATGCCTGTATTTGCTCTTTCATCTCATTGTTTGCTTCCCTAATCAATTTAATTACGTACATTCTGAACTCCCTTTCTGTCATTTCTTCTGCCATGCTGTCGTTGGATTTTATTGATGTAACATCTAGATTTGTTTGGGACATTTTCTTCCCTTGTTTTCTCATATTGTTCAGGAATCAGTGGGTCATTAAAATATTGTAGATTTCCTCTATCGACTTATAATGTCCCTGAAGATTGCTAGTATATCCCCTCTTATCCTTCAGTAGCCTGCAGTCTTGGAGCAAGTTGATAATGCAGAGCTCCACGAAGAAGCTGCCTCTCTAGGGGTGGTGACCCTCAGGTGGGGTATATTCCCTAATAGTGGGCAGAGGTGCCTCCACTTGTTGACCAATGGTCATCCATCGGGGAACTAGGCTGCGGGCTGGGGCAAGTCCTGTTTGTGCCTGTGTCTCTGGTTTTACCGTCCCTGTGGGAAAACCTCACCCGGCAGGGAAGACTCACTTGGTGGGGACGTCTTGCTGATCAGTTCCCCTCCTAGAGGTTCCCCTCAATCTACAACTACCGCCTGGGCTGGGCTGTCTTCCTCTGCAACGTTCCCAGGGACCCAGACCTACCTCCTGGGCCTGGGAGCCTCACCCTTCCCAGGCAAGTCTCCTTAGGCTGCCTCTCCCAGAGACTCTGCCCGCAGTCCTGGAAACTTCGCTCCGCCCCAGGCATGTCTCTGTGTGGCTCTTCCAGCAAGAAGCCACCTAGCTCCTGGGACCCTGCTCTGCCCCTAATCACCTGGCTATGCGGCCCCTCCTCTGAGCCGCCACCTGGAGCCCCGTACAATAGCTCTGAGACCCAGAGACCCGACACACACCTCCTCCTCCGGACAGCGGCTGGGTTTCCAACGCAGTCACTAGGAGCCCAAGCAATTCACTTCGCGTCTCCTCCTCCCGCCAACTGCCTGTACCCCTAGGCAGTCACTCCAAGTCCAAGTGACCCGCCCTGTTCCTCCTCCTCCTCCTTGAGGTAGCCCCCCAGGTGTTCAGGAGCAGTGGCTCCGAGACCAAGGGACCCACCACGCTCCTCCTCCAGGCAGGCCACCGGTGTTCAGGAGCGGTCGTTTTTAGTCCAATCAACTCACCACTCGCCTCCTCCTCTGGCAACTGCCTTTGGCTCTGATGCAGTCACTCCTAGACCAAGCGACCCGCCGCGCTTCTCCTCTTCCTCCGGGCAACCCCCCGGTGTTCAGAAGCGGTCGTTCTGGGTCTAAACAGCTCGCCACGCAGCTCCTCCTCAGGCAGCCGCCCGGAGCCCCAGTGGTTGCTCCAAGTCCAAGCGCTGTGCTGAGCCGCCTCCTCTACGATGCTCCCAGTTGTCCGTGTTTACCGCTCCAGTGGGGGGATGGGCGTCTCGCCGAGCAACTCTACTTCACAAAGTTCCCTGCGTTCCGGGGCTACCGCCCATCCAGGACGCCTCCCCAATGGGAGAGACTCACCCAGCGACTTTGAGTTGGTCCCAAGTCTCTCACTATCTCCTCTTTTGAATCCTGCGTCCTGGAGCAACGTGAAATGCAGCCGCCCCCTAGTCCGCCATCTTGAAACTCCCCCAACAACTAAGTCTTGAACAAAACAATAAATTTTAGAATGTGGTAGAGAGAGTGTGTGTGTGTGTGCGGTGTGCTTGTGTGTGTGTGTGCATGTGTGCTTGTGGATGCATAACTCTAATTATTTTTGGCAATCACAAGTACCAAATGAGCCAAAAGTATGATGAAAGACCAAAAAGTACATAAGAATATAATGCAAACTTGGGTTTTTTGTTTTTAAGTAGAAGAACAACTTCAAGATCAAAAGTGTTAATAATCCCACTTTTCTCTTTTCAGGTCAGACTACACTGGAAGTATGGTTTCCAATTCTCTCTTACTACAACCATTCCCGCTAACTGACATTCCAGGGATATGGGGAATAAGTTACATATTTGGGAAGAGATAGAATTTTAAGACTTTTGAGAGTTTTTTTTTTTTTTTCCACATTTAAGATTCTATTGTTCTCTGTTACTCTTGGACATCAAAAAACAATCATATTATATACAAAGAAAGACTACTCTGACAGCTTATGTGACATACCATGACCATAAAATTGACTAATGCCAGAATTTTGTCTAGAAGCCACTTCATTACCCACACATTAAGGAGAACCTAGCCAGACTAAAATGTTTCCCGAGGACAGCTACCTAATGAGTTAAGCCAAATAGATTATGTTCAAGTGACTCATGGTCAAAGCACCAGAAAACTTTATGAGGGCAATACTGTTATCACATAAAGCTGTCATAGGAAATAAGAATGCCACTCTCTGTGATTGGTTGAGATAAAAGGAAATATACAGAGTTGGTGGAACCCTTTCTTTTATTCTTTCAGAAGTTATGTAAGAATTTTCTGATGTGAAGATCTAAGAAAGATCTACAGAGATTCAGGAGGTTGTGGGAAGGTATGATGGCAAAGATGGCTTCTATTCCTCCCATCTTCATTTGAAAATGATATGATTTGGGGGTAGGCATTGGTTACCCAGATGGGATCTATATTGTCCTAGCCATTGGCAGTAAGGTAAGCACTGTTTATTTCTCAATTTACAAAATTAACCATTCTTATAAATTTACTATGGATTTATAACTCTATAATAAATATAATTATTATATATTTTCAGGGCTAATATGAAATAATAAAGACTGCAGATATATGTAGCTTGGTATGGACAACCTAGGCTTCACTTTTGAATTGTTTATCACCTGGACATATAGTAATGTCTACCATTCAATTAGTAGATATTCAAGTGATTGCTGAGACTGTATTACAGGGAAATTGAAGAAGAGCAAGTAGGAGAGGCAATCTTTTATTATCTAAAATTACAGAGGTGGCAATATTGTAGTTCTATTAGAGCTTTGTTGAGGGCTCAGATAATTTACATGCTTCTCTGCCCTTAAAATAAGTCAAAAGGTAATGAGTAAACTGATTAATAAAAAAAAATAAGAAGGCCTGGGGCTGTAACTCAGTGGTATAACCCTTAATTTAGTATGCATGAGGTCCTCGATTCATTCATCAACACAAAAAAATTAAAATGAATCAAAAACCAATGTTTTTAGAGAGATGGAAGTAATCACCAGAAGCTGCTTCAAGGATAGGGAGTAGTAGTGATTACTTATTTAGAGATGATGTTGGAAGCAGGGGACAGGGTAACAATACAGGAGGCAGAGAAATTTTGCTTTTATTTGAAAATAATCAGCATTCTGTATTTTTAAGTATGACCACACATTACTTTAGCAAAACTGTGCATGTGCACTTGTGTGCACCCAACCATGGCTCTGGGTTCCAATTTGAGTGAAACTAAATGGTTTTCCAAATGTGGATAGAGCTCAAAACAATCTGCACAAGGGACACTATATATTGGAGGCTAGAGTGTTTATTATAGTACAGAAAACTATGCTGCTTTTGATCTGTTTCATCCTTGATTTTCATAGGAGGTGAAGTAACTCTCTCGCACTGACTCTTACTCTGGACTTTTACCCAAGTGCTTTACTTCAGCATACTATTCTCGGGTTTCCTCATAAAAAGTTATTGGAGCTTTCAGAATATTAGAACATGAATTTTTCTGTTATATAAAGACTTAACTTAACACAATGTTTTAAAAAAGGATATGTACTTTTTATTTGAAAAAAAAAATTTTTTTTAGCCTGGTATTTTACTCCCAAAGAAGTACCATGTTGAACTTAAAGAACCTTTGTCAATAACAGTGCGAGTCCATGGGAGTGAACTGCTAGCAGCTCATGTGAAACCTCCTACTATGAGTGTCTGGTGTTTTCCTCTCCACCTTGTTGACATTGAAAACCACAGAATAAAGAAACAAATTTCCCTTTAACTTCACAAAACATCTTGCTCACTCTCCCCACAGTAGTTAAAAATTTCAGAACATAGTGTCTTCCAAACCATTTTCCTTAAGCAGTCTTTCTTTTGTGTTGCATGAGTAATAAATCAACCTTTCTTTTCAACATCAAAATCGGAGTCTTTCTCCTACGATTGCCAAACGGAAGGTACGGTGCATCACAATAACATGTTTTCCGTACTCGGTCCTCTTCAGGGTGGAGGATCACGGCACTTGGAGCTCCGGGAGAATATGCTTCCTGCCATGGGTTGGAAGACACGGCTGAATCCAGGAGCAGCCAAGGCTCATCCAGGGGAGGTTCCAGAGTTCAAGACATTTGGCAACATGGCTGACGCCGACTTTCAACTCAGAAGACCAGATCTTGGCTCAGCTTCAAGGGGAGTGAGGTCTTTGTTGTGCTCCATTGGAAACTGGCAGGGTTCTTTGATAGGTGTTAGGGTTATAAGCGAATGAGATAGTGGCATTAAATTTATAACAATTATTTTACAAAACCTTTAAATCCACAGAAAGAGTCCCATTTCTGCTACAAAATGAGTTTGGGGCAATAATGTTTTACCTCTGCATTACTTTCCAATTGGGTTTTTAGTTTTTGTATGGGTTTAATTTTAAGTGGTTGTAAAAGGTCAAACCCTGGGTGGATAATTTTCAGAGCCCCTTCATACCTTGGAACTTCTGTCTAATGTGGAGAATCTTTCTTGGTAATACTTGTCACTAGAACACAACTCCAATATTCTAAAGACTGATTTTTCCTAAATTTAAATCATGTAAACTCTGGGAATCTCATTTTCATACATCTAAATGAAAAAATCCAAAATATAGTTGTAGGGTAGGTTTTGGCAAAATGAATCCTATGCTGTGGAGTTATGGAGGAAGGGCATAGTCTATGTTATTATATTCTGAGGTTTAATCTGTATAAATCCAAATTCTTACTGTTGGTAATTTCCACAGGTCTTTGAGGACTCCACCTAGACCTCATTCTGTGCCAAGATAATACACCCAGTTTTTGTTCCTAAGGGAATTTCATATTACTTCCTGGAACCACATTTTCTATGTTACTCTGACTTGAACATCTGCCTCCAGCTAGGACTACGCCTAACACATTGCTGCCACATTTCCAAATAGTATCCACTGTGAAAACATAGATGAAGTTGAGTTCTACATAAGGTCTGTGGATTATCTGGTTATTGGAGTGAATATTATTCCACAACTGAACTGGGTCTTACTATAGCCTCATCCAACCAGGAAATCCAGGCATTTCTCTCCCTCATGATTAGGTTTCCCAGCTACTTTGTATTAACTAAGCTGTTCTTCACCAATCACACAGATTGTACCATTGCATGCTGTCTGATTCCTAGGAACACACAATGTTTTGGTACCTTCTACACACTTTGAATAAAGGACAATGATGCAGCATTAGCAACAACATTTTCAATTGCTCTAGAATATTTATGATCATAAACATTAAGGTCTTCATTATACATACCACTTACTATGTGACATTTGATGCACTGATCCTCAAAATTATTTGAGATAGAAGGCTAGTCCACTCAAACCTAAAGAGAGAGATTTGTCTGGATGTTATATTTTTTCCTCTTTCATTTCCTTCAAACTTTCCTCCAATTTGTTTCTAACAGTCATCTGAGAATATAGAAATTAAATATGAAAGGTTGTTAAAATTATTCATATAGTAGGAATATAAAGTTTCTTACCAAGAAATTTTCTGGTAGTTTCAGAGAGACTGTAATGCCCACTTTTTGCTTCATAGAAATCACCCTCTCCCTTTTATTTCATATGATTTATCTTTCCTGGTCAGCTTCTAGATCAAAGGTTTGCAAATTGTATTTTGTAACTCTACAGATGTACTTAAGAGCCACCATCAACAGGAACAGGGACCCTATATTTCCTGCCCTTACTCAACTATGTTGTGGATCTGCATGTGATTAGATTTACACACAAAAAAGTCATATTGGTTAAACACTGTGAAGATAGAAGGTGCTGAATTGAATATTTCCAATGACAGGGGCATTATCTATTGGTAGAATTACCTGACACAGAACCACCCAAGCCCACAAGAGTATAGAAAAAGAAGCATGGGAGATGATGAAGGGCTACAGAATGCTATTGGTTGCTCTTAAAGAGTTGAGATTGACTAGTCTATGGGGACTGTGCTGAATGACTTCTCCCTTAATATTAAACCCCGATGAATTTCAAGGAAAATTTAATCCATATGTTTCTGATTCAATTACTCTCAACTCATTAAATGTTTTTTAAAAGTTATTTGAAATTTGAGAAGTCTTTTTATGAGCTCTACTAATCCTTTGTTCTTTGAATTAGGAAGGAGAATTTTGCCAAGAGTTAATGGTACTTGAACCTCAATATGCTTCAGGGGATTCTAAACTTAGCAAAAAATCCAGCATCCTGTCACAATCCATGACTCTCTGACTTACAAACTATCTGCCACTTGCTACCTCCTTCCACATGCTTGATGACATTGGACAATTTCTTTTACACGTACCAACGAGCTTTACATGCCAAATAGCTATTATTATTAAAGCAGGATACAAACTCAAGTTATAACTACTCTTTATACAAAGTAAATTAAATTAAAATGTAACATTCTGAAAAATATTCCTCTTTCCTTTGTTTCTTATTACTATGGGTTAGAACACTTAGATGGTTTAACTCTAGGCTACTAACATACATAAAATGAACAAATGTAGAGAAACATTTGTACTTTAAGGAATCAGAACCACTCAAATGTGATATTTGCAGAATTCCTCAGAATAAGAACTAAAAATAAAATGTACATACAGAGGACAAATGTGTGCTGAATAATACTGAATTATGTTCTATCAACGTATACATAAAGAGGAAATTCACCGTGACATTTTTACATGCACACGGCATATTTTTGTCAATTCCATTTCGTTCTCCTGTTTTCAAATCTCCTTTGACTCCAGTGATCTTCCCTATATCTTAATGACCCTTCCCTTTTTTCCCGTCATTTGCTGTAGCTTCCACATAATAGAGGAAACATTCGACCATCAATTTTCTGAGTCTGACTTATTTCACTTAGCATGATGTTCTCCAATTTCATCTATTCACCAGCAAATGCCATAATTTCATTCTTCTTTTGGCCTGAGTATAACTCCATTGTATATAAATACCACATTTTCTTAATCCACTGATCTATTTATGGGCTTATGACCTGGTGCCATATGTTAACTATGGTGCATTGTGTTGCTGTAAACATTGATGTGGTTGTACCACTATGGTATTTTAATTCTTATGGATAATATCAAGGAGTGGGATAGCTGGGTCACATGGTGGTTCCATTCGTAGTTTTTTTGGATCTCCATACTGCTTGTCAGAGTGATTGTACTGATTTTCAGTCTCACTGACAGTGTATGAGTGTACCATTCCTTCCACATCTTTACCACATTTAGTATTGTTTGAAATCTTGATGGCTGCCATTCTGACTAGAATGAGATGAAATCTCAGTGTAGTTTTGACTTGCATTCCCCTACCTAATAATAATGATGAACATTTTTAAAAATACATTTGTTGGTAATTTTTGTTTCTACTTTTGAGAAATGTCTGTTTAGATCCTTGTCCATTTGTTGATTGGGCCTGTTTTTTGGTTTTTTTTTTGTTTTTTTTTTCTTTATTGGTGTTAAACTTTTTGAGTTCTTTGTAGATTCTGGATGTTAATCCCCTGTCAGCTGCTCCAGAGGAGTAGCTAGCAAAGATTTTATTCCATTCTGTAGGTTCTCTCTTCACTCTACTAATTGTTTCCTTTGCTGTGCTGAAGCTTTTTAATTCAATGGTATCCGAGTTATTATGAATTCTTGTTTGTTTTTGTTCTTGAGCTTTAGGAGATTTTTCTCTTTTCTTTTCTTTCTCCTTGCTTTTCTTTTTTTTTAGTTCCTTTTTCTTTTTTGGTGTTGATGGGCTTTTAATTTCTATTTCAATTACATTACTTAAAAATGTCTGTTTAATTTTTTTTATCTTTCTGGTTCAATTTGGGTAGGTCATTGTATGTGTATAGAAATTTGTGAATATCTTCTAGATTTTCTGGTTTATTGGAGTCTAAATTTTCAATAGAGTTTCTAATGATCCTCTGGATTTCAGAAGTTATGGGTTGATATCTCCTTTGTCATTGTTAATTTTATTTATTTGGTTCTTTTCTCTCTTTCTTTTGGTAGTTTGCCTAAGAGTTTATCAATCTTATTTATTTTCAAAGAACCAACTATTGTTACATTGATCCTGTGTATTGTTTTTTATTCTCAATTTTATTAATTTTGGCTCTGATCTTAATTTTTCCTTTCTTCTACTGATTTTGAAATTAGTTTGTCTTTTCTAAGGCATTGAAGTGGAGTATTCATTTATTTATGTCAAATCTTTCCTTTTTTTTTTTGTTTAATTTAAACACTCAGTGCTCTAACTTTTCCTCTTTTATTTGCCTTCTTACTGTCCCAGAGTTTTGATATATTGTATCTCTATTCTCATTTATTTCTAAGAATTTCTCATTTCCTCTGTGATCCATTCTTCTCATGTGTTTATGTGGTTTCTATTATTTTTCTTGATGTTGATTTCTAGTATATTCCACTTTGATCTGATAAGATGCATGGGATATTATATTTTATATTTACTAAGACATATTGTGACCTAGTCTCTTTTGAAAAGATTTCATAGGCTGCTGAAAAATAAATTCAACTTTTTGGGGGTGAAATATTCTGTGGATTTCTATTACCTCCATTTGATTTATAGCCATATTGAGGTCAGATCTGTATTGATTTTATGTTTAAATGTCATGTCAGTGACAGTGGTGTATTGAAATCACCTAGAAATGTATTGAGATCTATCTGGGATTTATTCTTCTGAAGAGTTTTGTTGTTGTTGTTTTATGTGATTAGATGCCCTGAAATTTTATATATATATAAAATTGTATATATTATATATTATATACAAATATTTACTATAGTTATATCTTCTATGTTCTTATTAGATTATTATTATTATTGCTATATAGTCGCCTTCAAATTTTTATTTGAAATCTGCTTTGTCAGATATGAGAACAGCTACTCTTGCTTGCTTTCACACTTCATTTGCATGGAATATATATATTTTCTTCCATTCTCTTACCTTCAGTCTGTGGGTATATTTGCTTATGATATGAGTCTATGGCAAATAGCATTGAATTGGATCTTGTTGTTTAATCCATTCTGTTAATCTATGTCTTTTTATTGGGAAGTGTAGGCCTTTACATTCAATGTTATTATGTATAGAAGTCCAAACCTGAATTGATTACTAACCAGGAATAAGAGTTAAAATGCCCTAGGCATCAAGTTTCTGCTAGAAATTTTAGTCCCTTTCAGATCCTGATCTCAGTCAAGGCTTCCATTGAAATGTAAATAGAGAAAGCCTGAAGGCTCAGTAGGAGACCGATCTCAAACCCACCCCCCAGAAAAAAAGAAAAGAAAAAAGAAAAAAAAAGAGCAAAAAGTCTTACCTGAACTCCAGCAAAAGTAAATTTTATGGTGCTTTACTAAAGTACTTAATGGCCATATCATTTTTCCAGGACTCTTTTTTTTTTTTTTTTAATTCTGTATTTTTTTGAGCTCATGACTTTTTGATCAGTTCTATTTTTTTATTCAACTAGAGTTTCTGAACATCTGTTACATTACAATGGAGATTCACCTATAAAGTTTCAAGTCCTTTGATTTTGTGTTATTTGTATGTCATGCTGTCTGATGTCATGTTTTGTCTGTATCAAAACTGAGCGCTTCTAAAATTAAAATTTAAAAATGGATCCAGATACTTTTAATTCACGTGATTTAAAAAGGTTCAATTTAAATTGGGTAAAGTAATACAAGTAAAATGCCTTCAAAAATGATTTGCAAATCTCTAGGTGGTCAAACTAATAAAATATTGATGTTAATAAAATGTCTAATATCAATTGTTTCTAGGACTTTTCTTCAACAGGAAAGAGATGGCAAATACTGTTCAGGACACTTGTCTGATATCTTGATTGTTACAAAATAAGTGAATTAGAGTTGACATGTATGGGATTACTCAAATGTGTTTGTAGAGACATCTGATTAATTTACAAAGTTAAAATGCTAATTGTTAAATAACATCGAGTACTTTTAACTCCTTAAATTCCACGGGGTAACATACTTAAACATTATTGTTTTCATAGGTTGGTAAATAAAAAGGGTTTACAGTTACTTTGTGTCCTCACTAAACTGAAAACAAGTTTACTAAGAGTTATGTCCTAACAAGTGCAATTCTATATACAAAGGGTCCCAAAAGTTTCAACTGTGTTTCAATTAGAGTACTATAAATAACAAAATATTTAATCTTATTAAAATAATTTATCTAAATTCAGAAATTTCATAAGAGTTGTTTCAGAATGTGAACAAAAAGGGGTCAACAGAGAGGAAAGAGAAATTAAAAGGTTCTGGGTATGGAAATATATTTAGTAAAAGGGAAAAGGAAATGTTTCTGGGTAAGAAAGTGCTTGTGTGATGAAATACATGAGGGTCTAAGTAAGTGCTAAGAAAGTCTATGTAAATAAAGGGCAAATTTCAACAAGTTTGCATGTAACTAAGTTGGTTGTATGTATGTGAAATAGTTAAAGCTATTTAAGGTTTTTCCTAAGGTGAAATACTAATGTTCTAATATAAACCAAAGTTTAATCTATATGGTAAAATGACATGGTAAAATGACAAGGATTTCTTAGAAACATTAATTTACTCTTAACTTTGTTTCTATTAAGTTTTATTCTTTAGAACAATTAGTCTTAAAAACTGGGGTATACAATTATGGTTAAGCAACTGTTAAAGTATTGTACTATGTTACAGAGTCTAAATTTTTCTTTAAAAACTAAATTTGGTAAGATAAGTGTCAAGGTAATTGTGAAATGGTCACTCTTTGTATATTAAATGTGTTCATATTTTCCAGGTATACAAGTTTTTAAAACAGAAAATTTATCAAGCTGCTATTCTTCAAATTAAACTTGTCTGTAATGGTAATTTTAAACGTATAAAGAGTAAATTTTATTGGGGATTTATTTCTATCATTTAATGTTTTATTATAGGACCTGTTATCAATAGGGTATATGTAAAATTTGTTAATTTTTACACTGAGATAAAGAATTTTAAATGTAAATGTATTTCTAAACGTTAGAGCCTGATTTGTTTAAAGGTTAATATTGTGAAACATAAAAGCATTTTGCCACTTTGTCACACAAAGGAAAGTTAAAAGCTCTCTCAGACTTTCCTTAATTCATGTTTTAGACATAATGTTAAATTGTATTAACTAGTGTTCATATAGACTCAGGAATCAATATATGTAAACTTCTTAAAATGACATTTAAGAAAGAAGCAAAGATCAACATCAGAATTAGAACACTTAAGATTTGTAAAGATCCACACCTTACCTGAGATAAGGCTCTGCCTCCCACCTTACTGCATATTAGAACGGCTCCAAAGTAAGTCAGACTTCAGCTTACTTAAAGTTATAGTCAAAAAATTGGTTTGTGTTGTAAAATTACTATGATCTCAAACAGGGGATATAATGTATAGCTCAGCCAAAATTTAAGATAACTATTATACAAGCTGAATATATAGTTTTACTCTTGCTAATTTCATTTTGTAAAACTGTTACCTGTTAATGTTTTGCAGAAGTAGCTCCTTCCAGAACACACAACCTAGGTAACTTGTGATAATAAGCCATCACCTATAGAACAAATAATGGTAACTTCCAGTACTAATACAGATAATGTAAACCCCAATTAGATAAAAGGGGTAAATAACTGTAAAGTCATAGACATTGAAGTTAAAGCCCAGTACTCTTACTTTATGACTGGTGAGACTGACTTGCTTGATGGTTAAGATCAAACTTAGAGATTGAAACAAGTTAGTTTGACCAGCTTGATCTTAGACACCCAGCAAAACAATTAAAACCAAAATATAGCCATTCTTGGGCATTTAAAAGAAATCATAGTTAAATATAACTTAAGATGTACATTTGTGTTAGTCCAGTAGAATAAAGACTAAAAGCTACAAAAGAGAGATTCTTAGAAAAATGTGCCTGCTAACTATCAAGAGAAACTGCCAGAGTCAGAAGTATTTAGTCAGTTTAAAGCCTGCAGACCTTCCTAAGCTACACAGGTAGGCTTAATCTATGTTTGCTAGTATGATTAGCTAGCCCTAAGTATACAGAAGTATAGAGATCTCTACTAAATGCAGGTTATACCAATAAAGGGATATTTTACAAAAATCAAATGACATTAATTAGCTTAACTATATTTTCTGGGGACATCAATGATATTAAGTATTAAATGTTGTGTTTACATTCCTGATAACCTGGACAATGTTAAACTTCCCAAATAAAGGCCTTGTCCTCTTCAGCCTTTGTTAGGCCTTATTAGGGGAACAATTTCTCAGTTCTTCCACCTCTTGGTGAGAAATTGACTTCTGTCATTTTCTTGATATTCATTGGCATGTTCCAGATGCTGCAACATTTACTTTGTACTAATCTCATTTCTTCTTTTCTCATGTCTTTTTGTTCTTCTATCATAGAAGCACCCACCCCCAGATGACTTTACAACCTGCTCTTCCCCAACCAGACTTCCCCAACCTTGGACCCCTCGATTGACCTGATTTTTAAAAAGGAACTCCAAACTGCTTGCCCCTCGCTGCCCCCTTTCAGCTTCGAAGCAGCCAGAATGATCGGTGCCCCCTTTTCCTTACAGCAGTTAGGAGTTCCTAAAGCAAAAGGAGGGGAATGAAGCCAGAACTGGGGACAGGCAGTTAGTGTAGAAATAGGGGATTGGGTAAAATCAAGGAAATGAAGCCATGAATCCATCTGCCTCTGGAAGTTGGAGATTGTTCCTGGAAGAATGGAATGTCAAGGATCTCCAGAACCCATTGATTACCAAATTTACCTGCCTTTATCAAAGACTGCAAGCATGGAGCTGCTAATTAATGCCCCCCCGGGCCCTTATCTGCCTGAATCACCTTGGCCCTCCCCCTGCCCATGGCTTCTCACTTTATGCAAAACCAGGCCTAGTCACGTAGGCAGGAAGGAGAGATAAGTGGGGAAAGAACTGGAGAACAAATGAGACGGTAGCCTATAAAAGATGTAGGGTGCTCTCACTTCTTGGGACCTTAGAACATCAGCCATGGCCCCCTTCTTCCTGCCAGGAGAAGTCTGTATTATTACCTTTCTCTCCCTTAAGCCCTGCTCCTCCTGAGGGGCCCGCCTGAAGTGCTAAGGGATAGTCAATGACGGGTAAGATCCTCTGAGGAGGACAACCTAAGACAGGCACACCTTCAAGTAAGGCGGACCCCCAAACTGATAGGGTGATGTTCCATGGTAGGTAAGACCCTCCCAGGGGCAACCTAAGACAGGCACACCCTTAATATAAAACAAAAAAAGGGGATATGTTGGGACTAATGACACATTAACTAACTCAGGCTGACTCCTTACTCCCTGGCAAGTGAGCAAGATCAAGGCTCAAAGGCGGTTTCAAAGGTTAATGACAATAAATCGGGCCACCGTTAGGGATTGGTTAACAACAGTTATAATTGAGTAATATTCCATTGTATATATATACCACAGTTTCTTTATCCATTCATCAATTGAAGGACATCGAGGTTGGTTCCACAATCTGGCATTTGTGAATTGAGCAGCTATGAACATTGATGTGGCTGTATCTCTGTAGAATGCTGATTTTAAGTCCTTTGGGTATAGGCCAAGATTTGGGATATCTGGGTCAAATGGTGGGTCCATTCCAAATTTTCTAAGGAATCTCCACACTGCTTTCCAGAGTGGCTGCACTAATTTGCAGCCCCACCAGCAATGTATGAGTGTACTTTTTCCCCCACATCCTCTCCAACACCTATTGTTGCTTGTATTCTTGAAAATTGCCATTCTAATTGGGGTGAGATGGAATCTTAGTGTAGTTTTGATTTGCATTTCTCTTATTACTAAAGATGGTGAAAATTTTTTCATGTTTGTTGATTGGTTGTAGATCTTCTTCTGTGAAGTGTCTGTTCATTTCCTTAGCCTATTTGTTGATTGGGTTATTTGTATTCTTTGTGTAGAGTTTTTTGAGTTTTTTATATATTCTGGAAATTAGCGATCTATGTGAAGTATGAGTGACAAAGATATTCTCCCACTCTGTAGGCTCTCTCTTTGCATTGCTGATAGTTTCCTTTGCTGAGAGAAAGCTTTTTAGTTTGAATCTATCCCAGTTCAATAACTTGCTTATTATTTCTTGCTTTTAATTCTTGTGCTATGGGAGTCCTGTTAAGGAAGTCTGATCCTAAGCCAACAAGTTGAATATTTGGACCCACTTTTTCTTCTGTAAGATGCAAGGTCTCTGGTCTGATTTCAAGGTCCTTGATCCATTGTGAGTTAATTTTTGTGCAGGATGAGAGATAAAGGTTTAGTTTCATTCTGTTGCATATGGATTTCCAGTTTTCCCAGCACCATTTGTTGGAGAGGCTATCTTTTCTCCATTGCATATTTTTGGCACCTTTGCCTAGTATGAGAAAATTGTTTAAATTGTATTTATTTAGGTTTGTGTCCGTGTCCCTCTATTCTGTACCATTGATCTACCTGTCTGTTTTGGTGCCAATACCATGCCGTTTTCGTTACTATTGATTTGTAGTATAATTGAAGGTCTGGTATTGTGATAACCCCTGCTTCACTCTTCCTGTTAAGGATTGCTTTAGCTATTCTGGGTTTCTTATTCTTCCAGATGAATTTCCCGATTGCTTGCTCTATTTCTGTAAGGTACATCATTGGGATTTTAATTGGAATTGCATTGAATCTGTATAGTACTTTTGGTAGTATGGCCATTTTGACAAAATTAATTCTGCCTATCCAAGAACATGGGAGATCTTTCCATCTTCTAAGGTCTTCCTCAATTTCTTTCTTCAATGTTTTAAAGTTTTCACTGTAGAGATCTTTTACCTCTTTGGTTAGATTGATTCCCAAGTATTTTATTTTCTTTGAGGCTATTGCAAATGGAGTTGTTTTCCTCATTTCCCTTTCAGCTGTTTTATCACTTGCATATAAAAATGCTTTAGATTTATGCGTGTTGATTTTATAGCCTGCTATTTTGCTGAATTCATTGATGAGGCCTAGAAGTTTTCTGGTGGAATTTTTTGAATCCTCTAAATGTTAGAATCATGTCATCAGTAAATAGTGACTGCTTAAGTTTCTCTTTTCCTATTTGTATCTCTTTAATTTCTTTAGTCTGCCTAATTGCTAGAGTTTCAAGGACAATGTTGAATACAAGTGGTGAAAGAAGACATCCCTGTCTTGTTCCCATTTTTAAAGGGAATGGTTTCAGTTTTTCCCCATTAAGAATGATGTTGGCCTTGGACTTAGCATAAATAGCCTTTACAATGTTCAGGTATGTTCCTACTATCCCTATTTTTTCTAGTGTTTTGAGCATGAAGGGGTGTTGTATTTTGTCGAACGCTTTTTCTGTATCGATGGAAATAACCATATGATTCTTATCCTTAAGTCTATTGACATGATGGATTATGTTTATTGATTTATGGATGTTAAACCATCCTTGCATTCCAGGGATGAACCCCACTTGATTGTGGTGCATGATTTTCTTAATATGTTTTTGGGTACGGTGTGCCAATATTTTGTTAAGGATCTTTGCATCTATATTCATCAAGGATATTGGTCTAAAATTTTCTTTCCTTGATGTGTCTTTTCCTGGTTTGGGTATGAGGATGATATTAGCTTCATAGAATGAGTTTAGTAGGGTACCCTCCTTTTCTATTTCCTAGAATACATTGAGAAGTATTGGAATGAGTTCTTCTTTGAAAGTCTTGTAGAACTCAGCTGAGAATCCGTCTGGTCTTGGGCTTTTCTTGGATGGTAGGTTTTTAATGGCTTCTTCTATTTCATTGCTTGATATTGATTCTATTTAAATTGTATATGTCCTCCTGGTTCAGTTTGGGAGGAGCATATGTCTCTAGAAATTTTTCAATGTCTTTGGTAGTTTCTATTTTGTTGGAATACAGATTTTCAAAGTAGCTTCTCATTATTTATGTATCTCAGTGGTGTCTGTTGTGATATTTCCTTTTTCATCATGAATTTTAGTAATTTGAGTCTTCTCTCTCCTTCTCTTTGTTAGTGTGGCTAAGGGTTTGTCTATTTTGTTTACTTTCTCAAAGAACCAACTTTTTGTTTTGTCAATTTTTTGAATAGTTTCTTTTGTTTCAATTTCATTGATTTCAGCTCTGATTTTAATTATTTCCTGTCTTCTACTACTTTTGCTGTTATTTTGTTCTTCTTTTTCTAGGGCTTTGAGCTGTAATGTTAGGTGATTTAATTGTTGATTTTTCATTCTTTTTTGGAATGCGCTCCATGCAATGAATTTTCCTCTTAGTACCGCTTTCATAGTGTCCCAGAGATTTTGATATGTTGTATCATCATTCTCATTGACCTCTAAGAATTTTTTTATCTTCTCCCTGATGTTTTCTATTATCCATGTTTTATTCAATTGCATATTATTTAGTCTCCAGGTATTGGAGTAATTTCTGTTTTTTATTTTGTCATTGATTTCTACTCTCAGTTCATTATGATCTGATAGAACACAAGGCAGTATCTCTATTTTTTTGCTTTTCCTAAGGGCTGGTTTGTGGCATAACATATGGTCTATTTTCAAGAAGGTTCCATGTGCTGCTGAGAAGAAAGTGAATCTGCTTGTTGACGGATGGAATATTCTACATATGTCTATTAAGTCTAGGTTATTGATTGTGTTATTGAGTTCTATGGTTTCATTATTTGGTTTTTGTTTGGAAGATCTATCTAGTGGTGACAGCAGTGCGTTAAAGTCACCCAGAATTATTGTGTTGTGGTCTATGTGATTCCTGAAGTTGAGAAGGATTTGTTTGATGTACAGGAATGCACCATTGTTTGGGGCATAAATATTTACTATCATTATGTCTTTCTGATTTATGGGTTCCCTTAAGCAGTATGAACTGCCCTTCTTTATCCCTTCTGACTAACTTTGGCTTGAAGTCCACTTTATCTGATATAAAGATGGAAACCCCTGCTCTTTTACTGAGTCTATGTGCGTGGTACCTTTTTTCCCATCTTTTCACCTTTAGTCCTTGGATGTCTTTTTCTATGAGATGAGTCTCTTGCAGGCAGCATATTGTTGGGTCTTTCTTTTTAATCCATTCTGCCAGTCTATGTCTTTTGATTGATGAGATTAAGCCATTAATGTTCAGGGTTATTATTGAGATATGATTTGTATTCCCAGTCATTTGGCTTATTTTTGGTTTTTAAAATGACTTGGTTTCTCCTTTGAGTGGTTTTTCTCTAAGGTAGTTCCTCCCTTTGCTGACCTCCATTATTGTTTTTCATTTCCTTCTCATGGAATATTTTGTTGAGAACATTCTGTAGCACAGGCTTTCTGTTTGTAAATTCTTTTAACTTTTGTTTATCATGGAAGGATTTTATTTCATCTTCAAATCTGAAGGTTAGTTTTGCTGGGTATAGGATTCTTGGTTGGCAACCAAGTTCTTTCAGAGCTTGAAATATGTTGTTCTAGGCCCTTCTAGCTTTTAGAGTCTGGGTTGGGAAGTCTGCTGCTATCTGTATTAGTTTCCCCTACATGTAATCTGATGCTTTTCTCTCACAGCCTTCAAAATCCTATCTTTATTTTGAATGTTAGGCATTTTCATTATAATGTGCCTTGGTGTGGCTCTGTGTGATTTTGTGCATTTGTTGTTCTGTAAACCTCTTGTATTTGATTTTCCATTTCATTCTTCAGGTTTTGAAAATTTTCTGATATTTTTTATTGAATAGGTTGTTCATTCCTTTGGTTTGTATCTCTGTGCCTTCCTCAATCCCAATAATTCTTAAATTTGGTCTTTTTATGATGTCCCATAGTTCTCGGAGATTCTATTCATGATTTCTTACCATCTTCTCTGTTTGGGCAACTTTATTTTCAAGATTAAATATTTTGTCTTCATTGTCTGAGGTTCTGTCTTCCAAGTGGTCTAGTCTTTTGGTGATGCTTTCCATTGAGTTTTTTATTTGGTTTATTCTTTATTCTTTCCTTCATTTCAAGGATTTCCATTTGTTTTTTTTTTTTTTTTTTTTTTTTTTTTTTTTTTTTTTTTTTGAGAATCTCCATCTCTTTGTTGAAATGATCTTTTGCTTCCTGCATTTGCTCTTTCAGCTTATTGGTATTATCATTCATTGCCTGTATTCGCTCTCTTATCTCATCCTTTGCTTTGTGAATCATCTTAATCATGTAAAATCTGAAGTCCTTTTCTGACATTTCTTCTAACATACTGTCATTGGATTCTATTAATACAGAATCTAGATTTGTTTGGATCATTATCTTCCCTTGTTTTTTCTTGTTGTTTATGTATCTTCCCCTCTAGCAGAGCAGATCTGGGGTATTGCAGATTTCCCCCTATAGGCTTGTAGTAGCCCTATAGGTTTCCAAAACCCTTTCTTTAAGGGGAGATCTATATTAGCAATGCCCAATTCAGACACTATGCAATCCTAGACCAAATAGCCCCATGAGGACAATAACAAAGTTGTCATAATAAACAGAATAAGTTCAAATATTATCTTCAGTAAAACAAACAGATTTGCAATAAGGTCTGCAGTTTCTAATAAAGGACAAAGAGGATACAGAGGGATGTAGAATGTGGCTGTTAAAGGGATAAGAAAAGAATATACAGAAGTTCTAGATAATAGAAAGGGTGAGAGTGTAATAAAAAAAAATTGGATGTTAGAATGCAAAAAAGGGAGAAAGAGACTCTGAGGGAACTGGTAAACAAAAGGAAAAGAGAGCAAGAAAAGTAAAGAAATAAAAACTTAAATTTTTCCAATAAGGAAGAAGAAGAAAATCTACAGTATAACAGTCATATAGTAACGCAACCTCCCAGTCTTCAGTAGCCTGATGCATGAGAGGTACCTAACAATGAGCTTCAATCCTCCAGCAGACATCTCAGGATGGGATTTGCCCCACCTAAAGATCGTTGCAATGGCTTCCAGGATTATTCAAGATGGCCACTCTGGCTTCGAAATGTGTTGGCAAATGGGGAGCTGCAGCTCAGGGTGTGGACATGGTCAGCTGGAGGTCCTGGAGGCGGGATGTGGTTGGTCAGGCAGGGGTCCTAGAGGTCAGGTGTGTTTGGTGTGGTTGAGGGATCCTGGAGACCGTGTGCAATCAGTCGGTCTTGGGTCCCGGTGATAGGGCGCAGTCAGTTGGTCTGGGGGTCCTGGCGGCAGGGAGCAGTCAGTTGATTTGAGGGCCCCAGAGGCAGGGAGTGATCGGTCAGGTTGAGGGATCTTGGAGACAGGGTTCAGTCAGTCTGTCCAGGGGTCCTATGGGGCCTGGCTGTTGTCTCAAAATGGTGGCAGCCACGTGTAATCAAACCTGCAGGTACTGTGACAGTGAACTTCCAGACAACAACAGGCAGCTGGCGCTCCACTGGCGGTCGGCAATCAGTTTGCTGACTGTTGTTGGATGATCAGGAGGTGAACCTCATGCATTGGTTATGGATAGGTGTAAGGCAGGGGATGGACAGGCAAGAAGCAGGCAAATGGCGGATGATAGGCACCTGACAGTGAGCAATCTGCCTTCATTGTTAAATTTTGAGCTAAGGAACTACTGGGAAATACACCCATTCTCTAATCCACAGTCTTCTCTTCCCTGAGTACATTCCCTTTGAGTAAGGAAGAGGGGTTCCATCTTAGGAATCTCAGGGTTCTGCCACTAGTCTTTGGGAAAGTTCTTGCATAGATAGAAATATAGTATGTTCACTTTAGTGAGTAAGGGTTTTCAAAGGAAGCAATACATGACAACTTCAAAGATCAGAGGCTCCAAACTCATACAACTAAGTTTCAAACATATGATCCCTTAGTTCCATTTACTTCCAGAGAAGCACACAGCTTGTGGTGCATAGGCAACATTTATTTCACTTTTGCTAAGTGTACAAGAAGGTCAAGGATTGCTTTTGAATGAAGGTCATGGTTGTTTGCACAACACAAACATCTACTTAGAACTGTGTTTTTAGATAAAATTTACTAGAAAAACTAATTTTAGTGAACAGTAAGGGTTATAAAAATGTTTTTTGTAAGTTTTATACACTCTCATACTCCCTGCAATAAATTCACAATTATGAAATTTTTCAATGCCTCTACTTTCACATTCTAATTAAAGGATTGACCATAGGTTTTATGCAAGGATACAATGTCTGGTAAATTCTTCCTCATTGACCTATGATGTGTCTTATTTCCAAAATCTGTAATAAAGGAAAAAAATGAGTCCTGAAGTTTCTTTGTACAACTAACAAAAATAAGCTGAACAAATGAAAAATTTATAGGCAGGTGTTATTTTCAAAGAAGAATAAAGATACCTGGAGTATATTTAAAATTCCTTGCTAGCACTGTGATTTATATGGACTATAAAATGAGTTTTTATAAAAGCCTACTAACAAATTTGTTTGTTTTAACTTTTTCCCTCTTTTCAGGCTTAGTCTGTGTTATGGTCTGAATGTTTGTGTCTCCCAAAATTAGTATGTTAAAATTCTTCTACCATCACCCAGATTAGAAGCATTTAGATGATGGTGACTATGGGCAGTGGTTAGGACATACAGGCAAAGCCTCTGTGAATAGCATTAGTGCCCTATGATAAAGGCATAGAAAGTTCTCTTTTTCTCCTCTCACCATATGAGGATACAGCAAGTCTATGAGCCAGAAACTTAGCCCTTACCAGACAGTGAATCAGCCATGATCTTGAACTTCCTAGCTTCCAGAATTGTGAGAAATAAATTTCTGCTGTTTATAATATTTTATAGTATTTTATTATGATATCCTGAAAATACTAGGACAACTCATAACATAGATAGCATAGGAGAATCGTTACTAAGCTACCTGAGGTTGGATAAAAGTCCACTCTCAGCTTAGGAAGATAATGTGGGAAAGGAACCCATCTGGCCAAAGAAGCAGACACAAGAAGCTTCCAAAAACAAACAAAAGTTACATTTATTTTTTAAAAAGAATATCCAATTTTTCATGTCAATAGAGATAATCTGCTTAATAAAATATTGAATTTGTTATTCTTTTTTTCTTCTACTCAAACGTAGGAGTCATACTGAAGTATTTGAAGTATGCGAGGTATTGGAAAAATAAGCCTACATGGAACAGAGACACAGATGGTTTCTGTGCTTAATAACTTTCCTTTTTCTTTTTTTCATTGCATTTTTAATTTTTTTCCCTCTAATTTGTAGTTGCCGCCCTTTTCTGGCTGACACAGGATTGGGATCCTGTGGAGACCAGGGTCCTTTGAAGGTCAGGATAATGTTGTACAAAACTCCAGTTCTATGCAGAATAACTTAAATCCACTGATGTGTAGGAGAGGCAACTGACTCTCACCACTTCAAAGTCAAAATGGCAAACTAGTTCATCTTGATATTTTATCACTGGCAAGGATTTTTAATGCATTGCTTACTCCAAGAACTCAGCTTACCTCAAAGAACTGGAATTAGCTAACTTTATGTTTGTTTATACAGGCTAAGTATTCCTTATATAAAATTCTCAGAACCAGAGGTGATTCAGATTTTGAAATTTGGAATATTTGCATGTATATAATGAGAAAACTTGGAGATGTGACCCAAGTCTTAACACAAAATTTATTAATGTTTCATAGACAACTTATACACATAGCCTGAAGGTTATTTTATATAATAATTTTAGTTCATCTACATTTTGACTGCCACCCATCACATGAGGCTGGGGAAGAATTTTCCACTTGCAGCATCACATTGATGCTAAAAAACTTTTAGATTTTGAATTCTTTAAGGTTTCAGACTTTTTTATATGAGATTTTTAAATTTGAGATGCTCAACTTGTATATACATGTATATTTTTCCAATAAGTTTCTTCAGAAGAACGGCGATGTGAATAAAACCAGAGACAAAGGAAACTTTGTTATCTTTTCATAATTGTTTTAAATTGCCACTTTGTTCTTTCTTCCTTCTTTCCTTCTTTGGACATATAGTGGACTCACTCCAAAGAGAATCAAGAACAATTCTTAGGTTCAACATTTAATTATCAATTCTTCAGCCAATCTTACTGCTAATGTTCATCTAGTTAATCTCTGAAAAACTAGAGGAATTAAAGGAGATCACAGATAATTATGTGGCATGTGTAAGTTAAATACATTTACAGGCTCCAGATCATTATTTCTCAGGAAAAATGTGTCTAGTATCCTAGTAAGCATAAGAGAAATGAAGATTTTTTAGGCCAGTGACTACTCCAAGGTGTTAGGTCAGACCTAGGAATGCACCAGAGCATGCTGCATTGGGACTCTGCCAGGATCCTATGGCAGTGAGCAGAGCAACAGCCCTCTCACAGAGCAAAGAATGGCTTGCCAGGGAAGTCTTTCCAGAAGAACTGCAATCTTAGTCATGCTTTAGTCCTTTGGGGCTGCTATAACAAATTTTCATAAACTGGATGACTCATAAATGGCACAGGTTTATTCCTCACAGCTTTGGAGTGAGGCTGGGAAGTCCAACATCAAGACACTAGCAGGTTTGTTTCCTGGTGAGGACACTCTTGTTCACAGATGGTTTCTCTCTGTGGCCAAGGACAAGTAAGATTCCTTCATTTAGAAGGTCATTAATCTCATTCCCCATGCATGAGGCCTCTTGTCTTCCTGACTTACCTTCTCATACCATTTCCTTGGAGATGGGACTTCAACATAGAAAGTTTGGATGGAATATAAACATTTAGACTTGAGCAGCCCATAAATATTCTCTATGTGCCGCCCCCACTGCCATGCCCTTATTCAGCCTGCATCACTGTGGCATGCACTATTGCACTGGATCCCTCTAACCCATTCCTCTCCCTCCACCCTACTCTTTTTAGTTTTGCTTTTTACTCTAAGATATAGAATGGCACTTCTTCCATTCCACAGGGTCTCTCATGATTACAGGGAAAGAGCATACATACAGCCACAGGAAATGACTAGAAGTAGAATCTGACAAAAAAGAGGAAGTAATAATTTGGTGTTGAAGACTCTAAAATCTCCAGGCACTAAGTATTGTGAGAGATACTTTCACATTTACCAACAAGGGAGGTAGATTAAGACACCATTAAGGAGTTTGTGCTTTTTTTATTACAGGTCCACAGGTCTTGTTCAAGTCTTCAGAATTTAGAAAAAGAAGGAATAAGTTCAGCTTTGAGATGCTGCTGCCACCATGGGAAAGTGTAAACTGTTGGGGTGATGCAGGGTGCAAGGTGTGAAGCTAGAGCCAGTTATGGCAGCAAGCCCTCTGTGTGTATGTGCATGTGTATTCACATGTCTTTGTGTGTGTGTATATTGTGTGTGTGTGTGTGTGTGTGTGTGTCTGTGTGTCTGTGTGTCTGTGTGTCTGTGTGTGTGTGGTGAGAGAGGAACTGGGAAGTTGGAATGGTGGGAATTGAATAGATGGTGATGCTGGAAACAGAGGGCTGGGCAGAGAGCTCAGAACACAGCATGTTTTCAACAGTGCCAGCTTTGGGTTTATCTATGAGTCAAGAAAACTAGGAGACCTCTCATCCCTAACAGTACTGGCCTGTACTTTCTGGGTCCATTCCACTCCCACCTTATACATTCTCAGCTTCTACCTCAGACCTAGCATAGCTGATATTGGGTCAATGAGAACACAAAGAAAATCATACCACAGTACATTTTCTGCTCCAGTAGATTCTTCTTGATCTATCTAGAGATGAATTGTCTGATTTGTTCCCCTAAAATCCAGGCAATTTTCCCCCATTGCAGTTATTTACCTGTGTTCCCAAATGTGATGAGCTCCTTTAGACACCAAAGCTAGTTCAAATTATTCTGCAGATTTCTGGAAGTCCCAAATCTCCATGCACAGTCTTTATTGTATTCTGGAGGTAACTGACCTGCTCTGTGGATGACTGGATATCACCTGATGTCTGACTGGGCTCAGGTAAAGGGAAGTGGGTCCTCAGCCTCTGCTGGTCTCCAGAACAGGAGGCTCTACAGTAGGCGCCTCACAGTGGAATTCAACTTTGAATAGTGCAGGAATGGTAAGTAAAGCTTCCAGTTGCTCTCTTTAACCAAACATTTAGGGCTGATCTGTCCAATATAGTAGCCAGTAGCCATATGTGGTTTCATATTTAAATTAATTAAAACAAAGTGAAATTAAACCTTCAGTTCCTCAGATACACTAACCAAAATTCAAATTCTCGATAGCTGCATATGGATAGTGACTGACACGTATGCCTCAGGTATACAGATGTCTGCTTCTGATATATAGTCATCTTCTCTTATCCATGGGGGGATATATTCTGAGACCCCCCAGTAGATGCTTGAGACCATAAGTAGTACCAAACCATGTACTATGGCTTTTTCTATATAACCATGTGTTGCTTAATGATGGGAATATATTCGGTGATGTGTATCAGTAGGTGATTTTGTCATTGAACATAATAGTGTGTACTAATACAAACTAAACTACACTTAAGCAATATAATCTTATAGGACCTTTGTTCAATATGCAGTCTGTCACTGATAAACCATTGTGCAGTGTGTAGCTACACATACGAATTCACTATAAAGTTTAATTTACAAATCATGCACAGTAAGAGATTAACAGCAATAATGAACAATAAAATAGTGATTATAATGATACACTGTCCTAGGTGTTATTTAAACCTTATGAATTATTCCTGGAATTTTGCATTTAATATTTAGGACTTCAGTTGACCACCAATAACTGAAACCATAGGGAAACTGGAAAAAGGGGAACGCTTGCTTCCCGCAGAACATTCTATTGGTCATTTCTCTTTTAAAGAGTTCCTGTTGAGCATGACTATGGAATCTTGCTTCAGTTATGGTTTGTCTTCCAAATAGCACTCTGAGTCTGATTAAAAATAAAATTTTTGAGTGAGCAATCTTTTCTACCTTTTATTTTCATTTTGAGGAGAGTTGTGTCCTTTTAATCAATTTGATTATAAGAGGAGAGGCTGTTTTGGTTTTCCTGTTGTTTTGTCTTTCAAATCTGCTTATGTGCCAGGAGCCCCTTTGACTTACAGAATAGCACTGATGTCACAATAAGGTCTAGAGTGGCTTAGGCTCTTTACAGAACACCTGCCTTGTGAACAGCATCGTAGAACCTGTTATATTGAACTGCCACTGTCTGTACATACATATTGGAGAAAAAATGGATACATGATATAAAACACAGTCAGCAAGAAGATAGCAACAACACTTTCTATTCAGATAAAAACATTTCCCCCACCCTGGCTTTGTTAGAGTTTATATTGTAGTTTATATGGTAGCATTCAATGAGTATTGAAATTTTAGAGCAAACACAATCCAGCCCAGTGTTGAAAGTCTGCCTAGTCTTGAAGAAGAGGAATTAAGAAGTAGGACACATCCACATCCTGTTTCAGAATACTTCCCACAGAGGGCAAATAGGTGAAGAAGTGGTGTCAATAGAGGCAAGAAAAACTGTATGACTCAGCACTTCAATGGTTTTAAAGGATTTCCCCTTCATTATAAATTAAGCCTTATATAGCTAATGATAAATCTGAAGGGTACAATGGTTAAGAGACATGGCTTTGGGTACATACATACCTGGATGAGATCCTGAATCTGTCCCTTCAAGAAGGTGACCACAGGCAAGTTGCAGTTTCCTCTATCTAATCCAACCTCAAGGAATTGAGTGTTCAAGTTGCTTTAGGATTCACTGAGATAAAGTGAACCATACTCTTAGTGTTGTGCCCAGCATGCCCTAAGTGCACAATAGTTGCTATGATGATGATAATGATGACAATTACTTAAAACAAGAAAAACAAAAAAATTCCAATAAAACCAAGTGGTGCTGTGAAAACCTGGGCTCCAAAGTATACATGCGTGCAATGCACAGGACAGCATTAATGCAGTACCATGGCTACACATGATAGGTGCTCAATATGTTTGATGAAATAGTGGGAATATAATATTTTGTAATTTACCTCTGAAGGCTGGATTTTTGTGGTTATTTTTTAGGAAAATTTATTATGCACATCCACTAAAAAATAAGAGGTAGAAAAGAAAATTAGGTTAGTTGTCACATACCCCCAAAAATCAGCCTTGTAAAGACAGAAAACAAGTCATTTCCAGTCTTGAAAAGAACTACCTGAGATCTTCAGTGTCTCTCTGACACACACTACTTTCCTTTATGAGTGAGCCAGGCTTCTATATTCAGTGTGAAATCTCTTTCTGAAATGTTCACATATCTCATTATTTGTCTCAGCAGTGGTCTTTGTTTCTCCTGTGACTTGTCATTTCAAATTTCAGCTCTGAAAATGTTGTTGATAAAATATGACCAGTAAATGAATGAACCAAACACATTAGCTTTTAGCAAGAAAGCTACAAGGAAGCATAATTATATTTTTAGAAACAAGTAAAGTGTAATCCATAAAAGTGGGTGAGATCCTCAAGAAAGCTTATTTAGTCTTACTGTTCAAAATACAATCAATACAATCCCAATGAAGGGTTTAATGATCTTTCTTAGAAAAGAATTAAAATGATGTTACAACTCTCCATGGTCAAAATAATGAAAACAATAAAGCAATCTAATGACCACAACTGGGAACAATTCATTTCATTTTTTATATATTTTAATACTAAAATATGACATTTAGGCATCCGTTGTCAAATGGAACTAATTTATAAGAGTAAATTTAATTATCATATACAGAATCATATAAATTGGTATAATTATATTTTTATTTGTATATGTGAGAAATACAGAATTGAAAAACAAAATAATTTCATAAATGATTGATAAAGAAAAAGGATTATTCTTTTATCACAGGATTTCCTTTTAATGTTATTTTTTAGAACTATCTTCCTATGTTATGGAAGTCAGCCAAGGTCCCCAACTGATCTTAAATGAACTGGTAATTTCTATTAACTGTGGAACCTTAAATATGCCTAAGTGAAACTTTCTTCTAAATGAAGCTCTCTTCCTGTTAATAAACAGATGGATGCCAAAGGTAGTTTATTTAAAAAAAAAAAATTTAGGTAACATGTTATAGTTTGTGGATACTATTGTTTATAAATAGAAAAAAAAAAAATGGTGAGAAAAGCCCTGAGTTAAGGAGTGATGTGTGCTTGGGTCAACAGACCAGCTCAGGAAACTGTTTTTTCATAGGGCCTTTCTGTGATTAGGACATATATTCTAAACAGCCTCACATAGTTATCTAGGAATACAATTTAATTTTCCTTTGGGTCATATTTTAAGAAATATTAAATGTATACTCTTAAAAAAAAAGAAAATTTTAAGAATTCTGAATACCTTTGTATTGGTGAAAATCAGAGCATGAATTAAAAAAAAATTCTTGTCCTACAGAATAAAGCAACCTAATTTAGATAAATAATCACTAACTACACTTAGTTAGTTCTAGCTGTTGCATTTTTTACTTTAACTGAGGTTAGTTCACCATGAACCTTTTAATGTGTGTAATAAACATCTTTCTAGAGTGAAGATTTCCCTCTACAGGTCCTATAGAGCTGCTGCAGGTGACATCCTTTAGCATTTGATGTCCTCTCTGAACAAGAATCCAGACCACTTTCATTTAACCAAGGAACCGAAGTCATACAGCTGGACATGTCAGAATTCCTACTCATTTGTTTTTCATCAGAAGTAGGGAAAAGTGAAAATGAGCATCAGTAATATCTTGATTTTTGCCTGTGTGAAACTCTAATTGTTTCAGGGGTGGGGATACTGAAAGACATCAAACCATGAGCATAAAATTTAAAAAATGATACATTAAACTTCAATAAAATTAAAAATTTCATTCCATGAAAGATCTCGTTAAGAGGATAAAAGATCAACTGCAGAACAGGAGGAAATTTTGTAAACAGCAAGTGATGAAGGACTTACCTCTAGAATATATAGAGTTCGTGAAACTCAACATTAAATAAAGAATCCAAGCAGAAAATGGACAAAAGACATGAGGAGACACTTCATTAAAATCAATATATGGATGACAAGTAAGTACATGAAAAGATGTTCAATATTATTGCCTATTGGGGGCTGAAAGTCAAAGCCACTTTGAGATACTCTTATGTTTGTACGTTACCTATCAAATGGCTAAAATTAAAAAAAAAATAATTGGAGCATCAAATACTTGGAGAGATTCAGATAAAGTTGATCTCCATACACTGCCAGTGGGAAATTCTCTACTCTACATTGCCAGAGTAGAATTCTCTAATCTAATATCCAGGAATTGCCTGGGTATTGATTTCAAAAAATTGTAAAAATCTATGTTTTCATACGCACAAATAAACCCAGTGTATTTTTATTTATAGGCTTATTCCTAATAGACAAAGCCTATGGAAAAATATCTTTCATCAGATGAATGTTTAAGCAACTACAGTGCATCCTCTGCGATACTATTCAGTAATAAAAATGAATGAACTATTGATGCACAGTTTGGGTGAATTTCAGATATTATGCTGGGTAGAAACATTATAAACCATATGATCCCATTTATATAACATTCTTGAAATGACAAAACTATAGACCTGAGGAACAGATTAGCAGTTTTAGGGGCTAGGGATAGGCAGAAATGGGAAATTGGAAATAAAGGAGTAGCATTGGGAATCTTATCCGTGATGAAGCACTTCTTTACCTCCATCACGGTGATACTTACATACCTCTACACAGGTATAAAGTTACGTAGAAACACACACATATACACACCATAGCATGGGTAAATGGCAATAGTTACCCATTTACTTGTTGGTTGTACCAATACTAATTTCCTGGTTTTGATATTGTATTATTCTTAGCAACTTTGTATGAACAACACTTATTCAAAATATAAAGCTAAAAAAAAAAATCAAATTAATAGAAAATAATCCCTACAGCCTCTGCTCTGAAAAGAATCACTACATACTCATTAGATAATGACAGAAATTTGTTTACAGTTGTGTAGTAAGTCATTTCTGCATAGCTACAGCTCTCCTTCTGCATCATTTCTAGCATGATTTCTGTTCAGGAACTTCCCCCCTCCCTAGTACTTCCCTGTAAATAAATTGCTTTCACAGGAATTCTAAAAACTGGGAAATGAATTTGAAACAAATCTATCATCTCTACCTGCTCCATACATACACACCACAACTTTCCATTGAGAAATATAAATTACAAATAAAAGATTAATGAAAATATTCAAAACTGTTGGAACACAATAATTTCGAAGATACAAAACTATTAGAAATTTTTCATTTAAGGAATTATAGTGTTTTCTTCTAGATAGCTAAGCATAGGGAAATGCTAAGTTTGATTATAGATGATAGTACTTGTCAGTGAGTTTATTGATTTATCAAATAATCATTAGATATTACATTTCTATGTATCACCTGAAGTTTTGGAAATACAAAGAAAAGGCTATTATTTTTCCTTCAGAGTGCTCCCAAATTAGTGGGGAAGATGAAATACCAACAATAGATGAAAATATTAACTGAAACACATTATGAAATACAATTCAGCATATTCTTGTGAATTTAGTGAATTTTGTGAAGTCTTAAGATTGAATAAGGAATGCTTAAGTGGAGATTAATGATCTTTAATTAAAAGCATGATTTAATCACTTGACAATTATGTAAAACAATCAAAATAACAGATGTACAATCTTTCTTTGAAAAGTAAGTAGGAATTTAATGTTTAAATTTAGAGCAATGGACATAATAAAATATATACTGTTAAGGGTTAGTGGTTTTTTGTTGTTGTTTTATTTTGTTTTAATCTAGGATCCCTTGGAGCATTGTGGGGATTGTGGACAATACAGTCAGTTTATCAGATATGTGCTCTGTCAGAGAAGACTTCATTTTAATTCAGTCTTTCCACAATAGGTCTTCATTCTATTCTGAAAGTTTTCTGAAAGTTTTACATTTGCTTTACTTTAATTGTGATGTGTTAATTTAGTGCAGGTCACTCCATCTGCTTCCTTTGGTGGTCTTCAATCCCATCTTGCCAAAAGTAACCAACTGTGTGACTAGATACCAAATGAAAGAAGGGATTTGAGTTAATGAGGAGACAAGGAGCCCTTGGGCACTCATTCATTCTGCTTTTTATGCTTAGATGGAAATATGACATCTTCTGGCTCCTCACTTGAGCAAAAGTGACATCAAAGAAAATTATTCTTTTCTGCTTCATGAGTTAATTATGATGTATTATTATAATAGCAACTTTCATTTTCTTAGCACTTAGAATTCATTTTCATGCACAATTCCTTCTTTTGGTCCTCTCAATGTCCTTCCAGGTAGATGTGACTGCTCCATTCAGAGGAACTCAAGCTCACAGGCTATGCAGCTTGTACTGCAATCATGGCCTGGTCTCTGATCTTGTCATTGGATCCAAATTAGGTCTCTTTCCACTGTAGCATGCTTTGTTTTAAGTTACATTAAATTTTGAAGTTTTATTTTTTAATTGTTTGTTGGCCTTAAATAAGTCATAACCAGATTTTCTTTCACCTCCAATCTTTAGGGGAGCTTGTCGCTTTGAGAATGGAAGATTCTTTCCTAAGTATGTCTTCGTACAAACTTTGTAATGTTTGGTTTAAATATACCACCACTCCACTCTTTCTCTCCCTACAGTTTCTTTCTTCCAAAACACAGGAACCAAAATCTATGTCTCATCTCCCCTTGCTAATCCCACAACCAGCTGTCAAACCTCTGAATCATGCCACTCAAAAAGTATTTTTAAGTAAGCCTGTTTTGAGGCAAATGTGTTTCAAAATTTTCCTGTCATTTCAGATGTGCCCACAGTCCTAGAGCTTTCTTCCTGGTCTGATTTCTGTGAAGTTGAAGTTGAGTTGACTGAGGCTCTGATTTTATGTCTTTTTGTGCTTATAATCCACGTACTTCTCCTATCTTTGTTTACTATCCTTGTTCTTGTAAAATTTCTCAAAATTTAAAGGTAATTGCCTTCAGTTCTGATAGTATTCCTATAATTTGTCTTGTGTCTCACACCTTGGAAGAATTTTCTTTCCTTGCACTAAATTGCAAGGCTACTCTGAAAACTAGTTTTGTCTCACCTCTCCTTGGAAGTATTCCCTGCACGTTGCTGTTCAACCTATAGTGGTGGCCATTTTCAAGTTTGTAAAATCCTAGATACTTAAAACAATGCTTTTCTTGCTTCAGGACACAATCCAAGGAAAGTAAGGACTACCTTGAGATTATATCATATGGCTATGTTTGAGAAGGGGAGAAATGTTACATTTGTCAGCACTATTAACTACAAAAGGGTGGCCATAAGGATCATTTCCAGCCTGTCAGTCTGCACTATGTGCACTGTATTGAAGGCTAATGTCCAATTATCTTCAGCCAGACTTGGATCAGTATGACTGGGGAGAACCACAAATGCCTGAAATGCACCAGGAGTCTGATTATAGTCAACAGAGAATCGATGCCAAGCCTCCATGGATCCACAGAAACCTGTCCAAGTTGGCAATCCACCTTACATTTTTCTGCACAGGATAAACCTTTGGATCTCTGGAGTGTTTTATCTGACCTGTAGATGAGAAATGCTATCAGGCACTCTTTATCTATGTCAGATTTTGTGTACCATCTATACCACTATTTATCCAGGATGCCAGAGACAATTGCCTTCCATTGCATGTTCCAATTACAGCGACAGCTTTGAGCTTGCATGAGTCAACTTAAAAATTTCTATATGCTTACCAAGCTCATGCACCAACTCAAGCATTTTATATATACATATATGTAAATGATATATTGATATAATCATTGTTATATATTTTTGATATTAATATCAATATATTAATATTAATATTGATGTCATATAGATCATATTTGATTATAAATATATAATGATTATCTATATAATGATATTTGTTACATATGGTATTTTCTGTTTTCCCACCTAATGAGACATTTAAGAAATGAGTTAACATCTTGTCTTGACTAAATTATTACTTTTAAACAGGAAAACTGTTGGTCAGTCATCCTACAGAGAACTACTGGACATGTCTCAAGAAAAGGTCATGAGTCAGCCTCAGAGATAGTCATAGGAGCCCAAGAGATGTGGCCCATCAAGGGCATTCCTCAGTACAAGAGTTCAGTTGCCTTCCTTTTCCAATTCCAATGCTGGGTTTTCACTTGGTGCCTTTTCTGAATTTCATTTTTAAAGTTTATGTGTACTACTTTGGAGCTAACTTGCCTTCTTATTAATGGAAAATGCAGACTGGAAGCCAGGAAATCTCCACCTGTTTATTCATTCATTTTCTTTCTCCCAGATCAATGTTTCTATTATTGCCCATGCTGATTCATAATAGAAATTCATACAGTAACAAATTATGGTAAGAGTTAACTTTTTTCTTAAATGTTATATTTCCATGTATTATATCACTTGTTTTCTAAATGGAGTAGCTATAATATTGAATGCAGGAATTGCAAAGAACCCTATTATATTGTCAAGAGATCCATCTCCCTGCTCCGACATATACACTTAACCCTTGACTCCAGGCTACCAAGACTACTATTAGGAAAATTCAGAGTTCAGAAAAAATATAGTGTATCTCGGTTATGAATCATAAATTCAAGTTGTGAAGCTCAGGTAGCTTAGTTTTGAATATATATAATGGGAATTTCACCTTAAAGAGAGAACTATGTCTTCAATTGTGTGGATTTAATTGATATTCAAAGAGTCAGAGTGGTGACCCCAAAATGGACTCCCAAATGGGGAATCCTTATCTGTTGTTGGTTATCTCTTGTATTCTCACAAATGATGTCCAGTGGGAATATTGGCCCAGAGTCAAGACACCCTATTTATCTCTTAAGAGAAGCCAGGTATCCAGGTTTTATCTAAAATTTTTTATTTTTATATTTCTAATACTTACTGCTCTGAAATTCTCTGAGAGACCCATGTTTCATGTGTTACACTTTCCAATCTATGTCTTAGGACACCTAAAAGATATTTTATTTTTTCTTGTTTTATAATTTCCAATTTCTTGCTTGGGATTTGGTGCCTTTCTAGGTGTTCTTTGTCTACACCTCCTCTCAGTGCCAAAGTTTCCAAGTACATAACAAACGGATGACCTCAACTCTGAAAACTGAAGAATAGTCTGAAGACTATTCATTCCTTTGGAAATAGAATCAAATCCACTTGGAAATTCATGGGACACAGGCAGTCCTGGGAATCTTGCTGCTTATTTCAAAATTGGACATCACATCTCGCTTTTGAGGTTTAGTCCCCTACTCAGATAGAGCAAGCTTTAAATCAGGTAGGAAAGAACTAAGTAAAAGGAGACCTATTTTTCAGGAATTTTTGCCATGAAAGGAAAAGGCTGATGGTCAATTCCTCAGTTCTGGGTTAAGCCCAGAAAGATTTTTTTTTTTTTCTACCTGTTTAAGGCACCTTTATACAACTTTCTCTTCAAAGTTCATTCTGCTGTTCCAAAGCTCTTAACAGAATGGACCCAACGGTGTCCTTCTTAGACTAGAGCCCCTCAAATGTAACTGGCACTACTATGCACTCAGGCACATGTCACTCTGAATTATACCCCCTCATAACCTGGGGCACTGGACGGTGGAATCTCTCCCTAGAAAGAGAAATAAAAGAATCTTGTTTAAATAACCTCTATCTCTAGATGACTTAAAATACTTTGACATATCTATATTTCTATTTGAAAAATGAATCAAAAATAATTCAATCAGAAAAGCAACATCTGTTCCTAATCAATAGTCTTGCAAGAGAATTAAAATGGTCTTTTTCTCTCCCCTGAAGTCTACTGATAATTTTTTTTAATCCTATGCCATTCATTGAGATCAGATGCATTTACTCTGCATCAGATCTTGGAATTACATAAATAATAAAGTCCTCAAGGCTGATGGCATGGGAACAGTGGAATGTGTAACAATATAATCAGGGGGAAAATCTATATTTAATGTAAAGCATTCTAACACTGTAAGGTAAGATGAATTTCAAACCCCTTTGTTCTCTGAGGCCAGGTTGTTCCATAGCTAATGTTTTCCCTTGTATTAAATCTTGTGCCATTTTATCTGAGATGATGTCTTATTTTCTTTGTTTATGACTTTGGAAATTATTATAACAAGACACATGAAAGAGGAGACTGAGCAAGTACAAATGGATAAAACAGCATTCACTACCCAAAACGAGTGTAAATGGGGCCAATAATTTTTAACTTGACAGTCTCTTAATCTTTTCTGTGAGCTCAGTGATGATTTTTCTTGTTTCAAAACCTGTCACAGCATTCATTGGTGACCATTTTTATTGCTGGGATTAGTCGAGGTCTATCAATTCTAAAAGTCCAGCTCAGCCCAGTGCATGTCAGCTTTAATTACTAAATGCCAAACAATGCAAGAATTCCAGTGTGTACCTTTGTAGTTATGATTACATTTTAAAATGGCAATGTAGTTCATGGACTGACCTAATTCAGTAAAAATTCAAAATACAGGAGGTCTTGAATATGAGCCATGCCTTTTGTTCTTTCTAAAATCTTTAGCTATATTACTCACCAGCCCCCAAAGTAAAAACATAGAGCAGTGGTGTTACACTTTTCAAAGTGCTTGCGGTGCATGTGCACCACACACTGACCACCTGCCCTTACCCTTGGTTTGTCTGGGTTAGGAAATGATTTTAATGGACACTCACTATTGAAACCTGGTTCATTGAGAATGTTTAATTTGCATATTTACCATGAAATGCCACCATATTTGCATGTCTATTACTACAGTTAGATTTACAGATGTCTCTTGGCCTACTACAGAGGTCATCTGCTAGAGATTTAGGAAATACACCAAATGTCTTTGATATCTGTATTTGGACAATGTCCAGAAAGGGTGACAGAGTTTGGCCTATTTCTCCAGGAAGGTCAAGGTGGAATAGAAAAAACTGCTTTAGGCTAAAGGAAGCTTTATGAAGCTTTGCCTTGCCTACTCCGTGAAGGAATGGACCTGGGAACTTAATGTTTTCTGGTAAATATACAGTATTTGGTGAAAATTCCAGAAAAAAATTTGTCTCCTAAACAAGTTGGAAAATCTTATACAATTGACCCCCTGAATCTGTCAGTTCCACATCCTTAGATTCAACTAACCGCAAATAGAAATGCTCAAAACAGTCATCTGTACTGAACACGAATGAACTTTCTTTCTTCCATTATTCCTTAAAATACATAGTACAATAACCATTTATTTGGCATTTACATTACATTGGTGTTATAAGTCATCTAGAGAAGATTCTGAGTACACAGGATGATGTGTTTAAGTTCTATGGCTATACCATTTTGCCATAATTACATAAAGGACTTGAACATTCTTGGATTTTGGTATGAGGGGAAGAAATCCTAGAACCAATCACCTGTGGATACTGAGTGATGAATGTAATTGCCTCTAGAAGTTTTAGCAGAAGTGCTATTCCTGGACAAGTCTTCGACTTAGGCACGCAGGAGAGAGACTTCAGAGACATGACCTGCCACCAACTTGCAACATGGGCACATGTTGGAGGGGTATGGGGACACCAGATTCCCACATCCCAAATGCATGTGTTGTATGGCATAACTGGACACTAAAGACCAGGCAAGTTGGCCAAACAAGAGGGCCAGAGAGTCACTGCCACCATACAAGCCATAGGTGCTCCTGATGGGCACCATACAAGTAGAAGACAGTGACGGTGGTGGTTCCTTCTTGAAATAATGCTCCTCTCCTGTGGCTCCTGAGTTATCCACTAAGCTTCTGAAGCAAATGCATGTCCTAATCTCAATCCTTAAGCATGTGACTCAGTGGTCTGCCATACAGCCTAGAATTATGTAGTAAGTTTCAGTGATGTTTCGGATGCAGGACACATTTGAGAACTACAACTCAGAGGCCTGAAGTCTCATCAACATATATTGAACAAATAAACAAACAAAAACCAAACTTCAGTGAGTGGGTTGAAGATGATTATGTCCCAAACAGACAGAAGAGGTAAGATGAAATGCATATAAGTTCTTAGGAAATCAAGCCATCCTTAAAGTAAGATAATCATTTTCAAATATTATAACCCACAAAGTTCCTGGGAATCTTACCTAAATATATAGACTCCCTGTCACAATTCCAGTTTCTGAATCTGTTGAAGTAGTCTGGAGTCAGGAATCCAATTTTTTAAAATATCGTCCCAGTTAAATCTGATGCAAATAGTACAGAACTAACACTATATTAAAATGAAAAGACAAACAAAATTAAAGAAAACCCTAATAAAAGTGCTCTACTGGATTTTTTATTGTCAGGAAAGAAAAATGTCCATATATAAAACATAATTCTGCAAGAAAGATTTCTTACTCATTTAGGTTAATTCTATACTGTGTTCAAGGAATGCCTCTCTAAAAACAGACACATAGACGAATGGAACAGACTAGAAGACATAGAGACAAACCCACATAGCTCCAGTCATCTGATCTTTGACAGAGATGCCAAAAAACATACATTGGAGAAAAGACAGTCTTGCAAACAAATGATCCGAGAAACACTGGTTATCCATATTTAGAATAATGAAACTAGATCCCTCTCTCTCTCTCATTCTGCACAAAAGTTAACTTAGAATGGACCAAAGACCTAGCAATAAGACAGAAACTTTGCGATTGTTAAAACAAAACATAGAGGAAGTACTCCCACATCAAGTCACAACATCTTCCTAACAGGGTCCCTATAGATTGGGAAATAATCCGAAGAACCAATAAATTTGATGACATTAAATAAAAAACTTCTGTACAACAAAGGAATCACTTAGCAGCAGGAAGAGAGAGAGTAAAGAATGAGAGAAAATCTTTGTTAGATATTCTTCTGGATGATTAGTGTCCAGAATATGTAAAGAACTAAAAATAATATTTAACACCAAAAAAAGATCAATAAATGGCCAAATGAACTACACATACACTACTCAAAAGAAGTACAAATGGTAAAAAGAATATGAAAAAATGGCAACATCTTCAGTCATCAGGGAAATGCAAATCAAAACTACATTGAGACTCCATCTCATTTCAGTTAGAATGGCAAGCCTCAAGAATACAAATAACAATGAATGCTAGCTAGGATGTTGGTGGGAAGGTAAACTAATACAGCCACTATGGAAATCAATATGGAGGTCCCTCTAAAAGCTAAAAATTGATCTACCATGTGATCCGGCTATACCACTTCTTGGCATATAGTTAGAGATGCTTACTGCAGCACAATTCACAATAGCCAAGTTATAGGATCAGCTTATGTATCTATCAACAGATGAATGAATAAAGAAAAGTGGTATGCACACACAGTTCAGCCATAAGGAAAAATGAAATTTTGTCATATACAAGAATATGTTAAGATAAAAAAATCAGACTCAGAAACTTAAGGATCACATTTTCTCTCATATGTGAAAAAAAAAAAGGGCTGAGGATCTGTAAAAAATAGAAGGGAGACTATTAGACTAGAGGAAGGGGATCTGAGAAAGGGAGGAAGAGAGGACATGGGGCAGTGATGGGGAATAAAGTATATCAGACTATGTTTTGTGCAGGTAAGATTATGACACAATAAAGCACACTATTCTGTATAATTATTTTGCACCAATAAAAGGTTAAAATAAAAAAAAAATCAAGCAATAAAAAAGGAATGTTTTGTAATACCCTAAAATATTTTTCACAACTGTTAGTATAACATGAACCACAAAGATACTCAGATATTGGATTTCACGTTTACATGCTGATTGTCTTATAAATTTTTAAAATAGATTCCCATGGGTAAATTCATTTTGGTGAGATAAAAACTTTGAAATAGAAATTCATTGAAAAGGAACTTCAAGCGTATGCTGTGTTTATCTAATTTTAAAATGGTAATTGTTAGTTCTTCAACTTTTGCATTATAATAAACTCATAGGTAGGTTAAAGCTTATTCACAAAACTTGCTCTTACCACTGGGACCTCACAAAGAAAACCATGCCATCAGTGTGATAGCATGATTAACTTTTAGAATATTTTGTGTTTGATTTTTTTCCCCTAACTATTGGTAGGAAGTTTTGCAGGGGCTAATAAAAAAAAAAAATAAGAAAATATAAGGTCTGAATTCCTTTCTCAAGGATTTTATAATCTAAGTGGTAGATAAGAGTCACACATGTGGAATGTTTGTTATTAATTTACAACAGTAAGTATAATTAAGTTATTAACACATCCCTTGAAACAGAGACCATACCCTACATGTAGTTCCTGCATAAGAAAGATAAATAAAATGTCCTAAAAGAGGTGGAATGGGAGATGCCTTCTGATTTATTTCAGCTGTTTACTGGATATACTTGCTACACATAAATTTAAGTATTAAAATATTCAAAGGTAAAAATGATTTCCTAACCATTACCTTCCTGGGCAATAGAATTTTGCTCATGTTATTTACCTCGTGTATCATTATAGATATTTTTTGATCTTGTCAATGTTTGAAATACTGAGTTACTTGCTTTTTACTGATGACCAGAAAATTCCTGACTGGCTAACCCCTGCATTCTTCCTAATCATGTTTGGGCTCATGTCCCATCTCCAGATACTTTGCTGCCTGTTCCTTGTCTCTTAAATCATGTGGCCCTTAAAATCTTGCCTTGTTTTAAGGTTGAATAATAGAACACACATAAACTATTTAGTCTTTCTCCTGGAAAATATTAGGTAATGTGTCTGCTATGTTTAACTTTTTTAGGACATGTGACCCCCAAATACATGCATTAAACACAGATGATGCAAAGGCCAGTGTGGCTGGGCAATGGCAGCCCAGTGAAGAGTACGAGAAAAGAAAACCTCAAGTACCAGTCTTTTGGTTTTGACATGCGCTTCTCATTCAGTGCTAAAAAGAACTCTTAGAAATAGAAACTCCATGTTTTATGGAAGAGAAAACTAAAGTTAAGAGATATGGAGCAACTGATGCTGGTCACACTGGAGTTGTTGCACAGTCCTTCCTAACAAAATCCTTCCTTTTTATAAATTGGCGTATAGTATGCAGAATAGTGGGTTTCACTGTGGCATACTTGTGTATACATGAAAATATAATTTGATTAATTCCACTCCCAACGCCGCTTCCACCATTCTGTCCTCTCTCCCCATGATCCCTTTCCTCTTCCCTAATACTCTCCCTTCTTATTTCATGGAGTCCCTCATTTTGTTTTTCATCTTCTTCCTGTAGTTTCCACATATGAGAGAAAAGATACATTTTTCTCTGATTCTGACTTATGTCACTCAAAATTATGGTCTTCGTGTCCATCCATTTTTTTTGCAAATGACATAATTTTGTTCTCCTTTATGATTGAATAAAACTCCATTGTGGATATATTCCATCTTTTCTTTATCCTTTTATCTGTTGATGTGCAACTGGACTGATTCCATAATTTTGTTATTGAGACTTATACTATATCTCTAAAATATGCTGACTTTAATTCTTTTGGCTAACTACCAACGAGGGCTACAGCTGGATCTCGTGGTATATCTAGTTTTAGATTTTTGAGGGACCTCCATACTGATTTCCATAGTGGATGATACTAATTAACATTCCCACAAACAGGGTATAATATAGTTCCTTTTCTCCACATCCTCACATCCTCCAAAAGCTGAAACAAACAAACCATTCTCGTCCTGGTGCCTTGGACCAGTAAAGACCTGAGGGTGTGCTCTTTACACTTTGTAGAGCAGTTTGTATTCTTGATACTTGCCATTGTAATTGGAGTGAGACGAAATCTCACTGTAGTGTTGATTTTTAGTTCCCTGATGACTGAAGATGTTGCACATATATTTCATACATTTCTTGGTCGTTTGAGCTTTTTGTGAGAAGTGTCCATGTAATCTACTCATTTATTGAATGAACTCTTTGTTATTTATTTATTTATTTATTTTGATTCTTTTTATTCCAGTGCAACACAATAGAAGACACAGAGACAAGTCCACACACTTATAGTCATCCCATTCTTGGCAAAGGTGTCAAGAACATACTTTGGAGAAAAGACAGCCTCTTTAAGGAGTGGTACAGGGCAAGTGGATATCCATATGTAGAAGAATGAAACTAGATCCCTACTTCTCACACCATACAAAACTAATTTCCAAATGGATGAAAGACCTAACTGTAAGACCAAAAAGTTTTCAAGTGTTAAAAAAAAATAGGTGAAAGACTTTGACACATACGAGCAAGGACTTCCTGAATTAGACTATTATAACTCAGAAAAGAAGGGAAAGAATCAGTAAATGGGATGGTATCAAATTAAGAAGCTTCTGCACAACACAGGAAACAAAAGAATGAAGAGATAATCCACAGAAAGGGGGAAAGTCTTTGCCAGCTACTCTTCTGACAGAGGATTAATATCCAGAATATATAAAGAATTCAAAAGGCTCAACATTAAAAACAAACAAACAAAAAAAATCATCCTCTTCCTGGTTCATTGACCTAGTGACAACATGAAGGAAGGTGGTCATAATTCAGCACTCCACAGTTTGCAATGCACATTTAATGATGTTTATTTTACTGATTTATAGAAATCCCAAATGAGAAGAATAATGGACTCTCTCTCTTTTATTTTTCATTCCCATTTTACAGATAAGAATAGGAAGGAGTCAGGTGCTAAGCAATTTGCTTAGCTGTGAAGCACGGTAACACAAATGTGAGTCAGTTAATGCCAAGGTCAGTGTTTCTTTCTACTTCGATGCAATCTGGCTGGCCTTGATAATTACTCAAGGGTCTTCTCAACAGGAAAAAAAACAGTTTCCTCCTGCAGAGCTTCTTAAAATGTCGTCACTGGAGACTTGTGCTTTTGGGTCTCATCTAATTCAGATGTTACCTCCGAATGTACATGGATTGTTCATCACAATTCTGTCTAAATAAACATATAAGTTATATGTTGATGCTTAAAAAATAACTCCAATAACTCCACAGTGTCTTAAAACTATAATGATTTATTTGTTTATGAAGCTTCAAATTGAATCATACTTAGCTGGGCTGGGCAGTTCTCCTGCTTGTCTCTCCTGAGGTTAGTTATGTAACTATAATCATCCGACAGGTTGGCTAGGGCTGAATGAAAATAGCCTCACTCATGGGTCCAGCAATTTGCTAAGGCCATTAACCAATTACTATACAAATGGACTCTCCATCACCCTAGTTGAGATTTTGTACATGGTGGCAACACAATTCCAATGAAACAAACTACAAAGTTCAAGGGTTTTTCTAGTCTTAGCTTGCAATACTTTGCTGAAGTCCTGCTGGCAAAAACAATTCATGGTGAGGTGAATAAGGGCTCCCGTCAATGTTCATGGGTTACTCCACAAAACTTCTTGACTATGATTACCTTACATGGTGAAGCAGCTTTTGAGACATAATTAGGTGAAGGATATTGGCACGGTAAGACTATCCTGGACTGTCTGGGTAGGCCTAAAAAAAAAAAAAATCACAAGCCTCCTTCTAAGAGGGAGGAGATAGGAGAGTTAAAGTCAGAGGAGGAGAACTGAGTGCCATGCTGAATGCTGAAGTGATAAGAGTCATGAACCAGAGCATGTAAGTGGCCTCCAGGAGCTAGGAAACACAAAGAATGAATTTTCTTCTAGAACTTCAAGGAAGAAGAATGTGATCTTGAATTTAGCCCTTAAAGTCCAGTTTTGAACTTTTGACCTTAAGAACTAATACATTTGTGTTGTTTTAAGCCACTACATTTGTAGTGGTGGATTATGGCAGCAGTAGAAAACAAGTATCCAAATCACATATCCAAACCCAGCATCACCTTGGAGGGGTCCATCCAAGGACCTGATGTCAGATGTGACCCATTGAGGCTCATGAATGTAATAATGTACCACAGAAAAGATATAAATATTTAATAATAGAGAATTATTTCAGTATATTACAATCAATCCCAGTGCTGGAATATTATATATTAAAAATCATGTTCTTAATAACAGTAGTAAGTAAAAAGAATAAGTTGTAGAGGAATGGCATTGTCAGTTGTTCATATGTTATTAAATTTAAAAAGAAAATTACAAGTAGGTGTGTAGTTTAGAAGTAGAACACATGCTTAACACACACAAAGTCCTGGGTTCTATCCCTAGCACCAACAGGACCATAAATAAATAAATAAATAAATAAATAAGCAAATAGTAAGCTACAGAATATTAGGTACAATATAAACTTGTAGTTTTAGTGGGAAACTACAAATAAAACATTTTATTTTAAGACATATTTATAGACAGACTACACTACGTAAGTATATATATAAAGTTACGTAAGAACCAGAGGTATATATCATAAATTACAAATTATAGTTTATAGGTGATGTTTTGTGCTTTATTTTCTCCACATTCTTTCAAATATTCTACAACAATCAGACATGTCCTATACTTAGGGTCCAGTGCATTATAGCTTGGTAAGTAAAAGAGATAAGAGAATCCCTACCCTCAAAGAAGATACAATCTACCTGCCCTTGAAAATGATCTATTCTTCTCAAGGACAATTTGGGAGTAATGGGAATAAGTGATGTTTTAGGGCAGAACTTTTGAGGGGAATGAAAAAGGAAAAGAGTTTCAAAAACAAAACTGAAAATGTCATATTAAAATTTTAAAAAGATATCTTGTTTGTGTTTATTTTTTAACTACTTTGAAAGCATTAGAGGTAAATGCTCAAGTTCCTATGGAAATCAATGATTAAATAAAATTTTTTTTTTATTTGAATGACTCCCCATTCCCTTAGTGTAATACAAGTCTGATAAGGACTCAACACAGCGAAAGTATGTGCAATTTGGGGGCCCTGCCAATGTTAGAAAGAGATCTACCTTTAATAAACCATGAATTAATAGAAAAAGAAAAACATTTTAGTTCCTCTTAACTCCCTGACCTGACTAGAAGATAACATTATTGCTCTACTCACTCTCCATCTCTCACTTTTGGGGACCTTTTGCACAGCTTATTCTTGCAATACAGAGATGCAAATGACCACACTGACTTTCCCCTCTTGTCTTACACTGGGAGGACAATAGATAAAGAACAAATGCTGGTGCAAAAGCTAAGAATGTGTTGAACTCTACTCCTAAGGGAGGAGGAGAGACACATCCAGGAATTTTCCATTTGTAAACCAGACTCTGAATCTAAGACACTTAGGATTTAAGGTTTTTAAAAAAAGGAATGTGACACTCTTTCCCCAAAGATTGTTTTTAAGTGTTAAATCTCCCACCAGGGAGGCCTGATACAATTAGGGTGGAAATAAAAGAGGCATCTGTTCTAGTTCATCAGGCAGACCACCTACCACACTTCCTTAAAGCTCCCGGCCTCTGACATGTCCAACTCTTTTCTGTACCAAAGGGAACATTACAGGGTTCAACAGCCCCAGATGGAGTGCTGACAATTGTGATGTGACTGCTGTCACCGTGGCCGTCAGGGTCATCTATCAATGGTGCTTTAGTTGTGATATGGCCTGAAACTAAGGGAATCTTGAGATAGGGCAAGAGACTGTGGGCTCTTGTCTTGTGCTCCTCTGTCCTCACCACTGACAACAGGGGTTAATGTGCTTCTTTATCCTCTGAAATACAAGAGGAGAACATATAATACCCTTCCATGACTGACAGATATTTACCAACCAAGTAGATACAAATTTTTCTTTTGTTGCATGTTTAATTTTTGGTTTTGATCTGTTAAAGTCATGATTATTCCTATCGTAAAGCTTGTAAAGAGAGAACAGAATGGATTTGGGGTTTCTTCCCTAAGTATTTCACTATTCAGATTCATATTCCTCTCAGAAGAACTAGGAACTTGGAAAGGGAATTCTTGCCTAGAAAGATATCATCGTGCTTCTGACTCTTAATCTCTTTCCTTCCATACAATTTTATCAGAACACTTTTTTCCAAGTGCTTTTCAGTTTTCTCTGTGATTTAGCTATTGTGCTTAAGCTTGACCATTATGGTGAAAAGAGCTTTAGTATTACAACTTGCTTGAGATTTTTGATCAAATTCTGTGGCAGCAGTTTTAATCTTTTAGAAATCATGAGAAGGCCCTATTGAATAGGGGCAGCATAGGCAAATAGGTTTGGAAGAATATTCAGAGAAAACTTGGCTTGAAAGATTCAGCATCTTATACTGTGACAGGCATTCAGAGCTTCAGGTTATTTTAATCTTACAAGGACTGCTTTCCACAGTTGTATAACGTGTGTGTGTGTGTGTGTGTGTGTGTGTGTGTGTTTCAGATGATTTAATCTTTGGAGAGGGTATGCAGACATTCTAGGATCTACTTCAACCATTCTGGAGAAAACAAAAGCAGTACCCCTACCTGAGGAATGCTCCTTAAGGCTGAGGAACAGAAGCTCAGCAGCCAGTGCCTTCCACCATTCCCCTCCAGTGCGGCTTGTCCGGGAGGTGGTTATAATGGTGCATCTCTCCAAATGCGCACTTTAAAAATACACACAGGAAAACCACATCATCCATTGTCCCATTTTAGCTTTTGCTCAAGGGAAAGTGGTATTTTCCAATCATTTCAATGAAAAGCATCAATTTCAAGGTCAGATAGAATATCTTTCTTTAGGTTTCAGAATGTTCCACCTTATCTCACAGCCTGTTGCCATGTCTGCCTCTCACTTTGTTTCAGGCCACAAGAGCTTTTTAATGCTTCTGCCTATAGGAGAGCTCTTAGAGAATTTGTACTCAATTCTTTGAGGACTGCTCAGAAAACTATCCTAACACTTCTCACCACCCTACCATGTGGCATTTTAGGAAGATGAACGGAGGGCATTTAATTACTAAACTGAAAGTGGAGATACAACATATTGCTATTAATATTTATGCTAGAGGAAATGAGTACCTATATAGATTTCAGATGAGGTCTATTTGCAAAAAATTAATCTTCTGACTTTAATGGGTTCTATGGTTCTGAAACAGGGTTTTTGTAAAAGAGAAGAATTCAGAGGTCACAGTTTTAACACATTGAGAGGAAAGGGTCCTATCAGAGATTAACCAAAGCTTCATCATCTTGAAAACATTATAAGAATATAGATATCCTGGATGTTTTCACTAGATATTTTCATTAGAAAACATATCATGTTAATTCCAAGCAACCTGAATTATGACAAAATCTGTAGGAAAAATGTGAGAATGGGAAAAAATACTTTAAATACTAAGCTGTATCCCTTCATTAATATTATACATTAATACTATACTGTGTTTCAGTAGATAAATTAAAAGAAAGACATAAAAAGAAATCTAAAATGGCCCAAATTCCCACATGGAAGGACTAATATTATTTGACCCTTGGGTGTATGTCTTGTCAGACTTAAAAATAATTTGTGCATATGTCCATTTTTTGATTACACAAAAATACCATTTTCAAAAAAATCTATCTTTGAGATAAACTAGTATCAGAGTAATAGTCTCAAAAAATTCAGCAAAATCTGACAAATTCTAAGTCACATTTGCATTATCTTCTTGTTTCCTTATGTAGGTCTTCCTCAGGATGAGAGCTGAGGTAAAGAACTGAGGTAAGACACACATTTGTGCTGATGGCATAAGTACTGGTTAACACACATCGAGTGGGTTAATGTCACTTGCCTCAGCTTAATTATGAATAGACTCTCATCTCACCTTCAAAAGCATTTCAGTAGAGACAAATAAATTGTATGGTCATCCTACGTAAAAGGGCTTTTAATGCTTTTACATGATTTACATGGAAAAATAACTGTTCACCTATGTATTGAATCTAATTATCCAGGGAAAAATCTTTTTCCCCTATACAATTTTATTAGTGGTCTCTTGACCAGAATAGCACTTATAAATTTCTCTGCCTAGTGCAAAACATCCATTTAGTCAACTTGACTTTATTCAGTTGCAGGGGCTCAAATATGGTGGTTGGGGGGAAAACCTCACCCTAATCTGGAATAGCCCTTTGGAGGAAATGCAGGTGGGAGGGACAATAATACTGCACTGCACACCCTGAGAAATGGGTGGACTGGCTTGCTTGCCTTTAGTGGTCATTTCTCAATGATGGTCAGTGGGCTTAGCCAAGCAGTTCATCTGTTACTTTTGTCTCCATCGTCCATTTTTTATGGAACCATCCAAGGATGGTCAACTAGAAAATCCTAAGGCCTTTGTGCTTTTTGTTATGAATTCTTATTCTGTGGTGTTTGAATCTCTGGTATAAAACATGGTTCTGACTTGAAGTGACTCAGAAATTGAATTAGAGATTCAAACTTGGGAAGGGTAAATATTTCCTTAGAGGCTGTCTAATGAAGATCTAGAAAATGTTTGGAAATGTAATATTTAGATCTTTTAAGCTCTCATAAGAATAAAATTTGGAATAACCTGAGGAAGAAACACTAACCTTTCACCATCACTCTCACTATTAGTATCTAAGTTTGGGTTACATAGTGCATATACCTTAGTTGGATCCACAAATTAATTTTTACAATTTTTTCATCATTTCCTAGGTCCATGACTGTATTCTTCACTTAGAAAGAAGGATAACTGAGGGCAGATAATGCTTCTCTGTAGTGGTTGCCTATGTGTTTCTGCATGTAATGTCAGTACCCCAAAAAATGCACTGTACCTCAGGAGTTCCTGTAAGTTTGTTGAATTCTCACACTGACCCTACCTGAGACTCTTTAGGGAACTGGTATCTAAGCTTTGACTTCATTGTTTGGTATTAATTACTTTAACTTCACCATTTCTGTATGTTTTCTCTCTCTTTCTTTTGGATCTCAAGTGCCCATTATTGAATTATTCTTAAACCATGCTAAATGACACACTATCACACAATAATCCTCAGTCTGTGATGGCCTTCTTCCATATGTTTATTTATTTGCATTCAGTCATTAAAAACTTATTCAATCCAGTGCACCACAACCTAACCAAAGACCTTGAATGTTCTATTTACCTACATGTTCTGCCGCGCCTCATTTTACTTAGCCTGGACGATGCATCATTTACATTTACTTGTTTCTGAACATTTTCCTGAATTTCCTTCTGATATTTTCTTTTACTCTCAATGTGACTTTACAAAACAATCTGTGTTATTGCATGAGTGAGCTGCTGTTCTTTTATTTTAACTGCTCATGATATTTCATTATGGGTAAATGTCTTAATTTATTTAGTGTTCTGTGAATAGATATTTAGTTATTGACACTTTTAATTAATGAACATCCACAGACTGCCTTTGGAAGGACACATCTGGGTCTTCAGGACATGGAATTACTGGCTTAAGTGCAGATGCTGGATGCCACAAAATAATGCCAAAATATTTTCCATGTGGACATACATTTATTCTCTTACTGGCAACATATAAAAATTTCTACTGACCCTTTCCAACATTTGACATTGTCAGACTTTTTAATTTTCATCAACAAATGGGTGTAGGGCAGCATTTAATTTTATCTTGATTTACACTTTTTTACCTGGTGACTTTCTTTTCATGTCTGTTATCCGTTAGAATTTTCTCTTATTGTGAAATGCCTATTCTTGCGTTTTGTTCATTTTTATCCCATACAGTTTTTTTTCCCCTTATTCCTTTGAAACAGTGATGTTTTTGATTTCTTTTTTTTTTTTTTTTGCACATTTTTGATACTAATTTTTCGTTGCTTTTAAGTGGTGCAAGTCCTCTCCCTAATTCAAAATTTGACTTTTGCCTAATTTAAGATGTTATGTGATGAACATGTTTTTTGATTATAATCAAATGAATATTTTTTTTTGTTATGTTTGGCACTCTTTGTGTCATATTGAAGAAATGTTTCCCTACCCTGAGGTCATAACGTCGTTCCCTTATGTTTTATTCTAAAAGTTTTAAAGTTTTTCTTTTGACATTTAAGTTCTTAATCCATCTGGATTTCATTTTTGTGTATGGTAAGAAGTAGGAAATCCATTTTCATTTTTTTCCATATGAATAACTGATTTTTCCAACTCCATTTGTTGAACTCTATTTTTACCTTTATCAATGTTGTTGTAACTACAACAAAAATAGTCACGAAAAATTCCCCAAAGTTTTTTTTTAATCCCTAATTAAAAAAAAAAAAAAACCAATAACGAGTAAACATCATTTTGAATAAATTTTGTTTTGTTTTGTTTGTTTGGGCCTTTTTGAAATAATGGGGATGAAACCTAAGGCCTCATCCCCAGCCCTAATGATATCATTTTGAATTATTATATGTGAGGTTAACGAGTCAAAATATATATATTCTTTGAATAACGGCAAATTTATTTACTCTATTTACCCATATTTTACAGACAAGTCAAAGAAATATACATAATATTAAATGAAAGTTGTATGCAGAATAAAGAGATTTTACATATTTCCCAAGGTGCTGCTTTGGGGCAGAATAAGGACTCTAGACAAGCCTAACAGACCTTGATTTCAAACCTAACAGTCCTTGATTTCAATAGAAAGGGAACGAAATGGAGCCAGTTGTTCAAGAAACAAGTAAAAGAGAAGATTGCCCCACAGGAAAATAAGAGAATTGATAATTGTCCTTGGGAAGTCTTTCTTCCTTTTTACAAAAATCATATTGACACTATCAGTGTCTCCTTTTGCTACCACAACACTTTCTACACCATGTTCCCTGGAAGCATTTTTTTTTTTTTCTCTCAAAGTAGGAAGGGCATAAAATTATAGGTCCAGCCCCTGGAGAGAAAGTGGAGAGCATCTCCTAGTTTAAGCTCTACCCACTCTGCTCTCAAGCAGCTGTGTCTGCTGGCACACTGGGACAAGCTGCATTTATGCTGATAAGCTGCTCCCTGCTCAGAATCAGAGGAGTGCCATTTCCTCTGAAAAATCTTAACTTTTGCATCAGGAAATTGCTTTTTTTGTTCGCAACTTCAGGGATGACATTCAGCACCAATGTCTATGTGGAGCAGCCAGAAAGATAGACACAGAAACAAATGGTTCCAAGTTAGCACTCCACTCTTCTTGCTAGCTGAGTGACTTTGGGCAAGCAATCTGTAACAGAGGTTGCCCCACTTTTTCTGTAAAGGGGCTCAGAGTAAATAGTTTAAACTTTGTAGACAAAACATTCCCTGTTAAAACTATTCAGTTCTGTCATCTCATGAAAGAAACACAGAAGTGTACATTAAAAACAAATGTGCTAGGTTTCAATAAAGCTTTATTTATAGGCACTGAAATTTGCGTTTAATGTCATGAAGTATTAAGGTGTCATAAAGTGCTATTGTTTTTTTTTTTTTTTTTTTTTTTTGCTTGTTTGTTTAAATTCCAGTTATTTAAATGTAAACAGTTTTAGTTCTTGGGCTATTAAAAAAAAAAAAAAAAAAAAAAAAAAAAAAAAAAAAAAAAAAAACAGGCAGCAAGCAGGTCAAAACAGATCCTGAGATAGTAGTTTGCTGAGCCCCAATCTACACTCCCCTCACCTGACTCATCTGTAAAATTCAAGTCATGAGTTAAATCATTCAAATCTTGGTATTAAGGTGTGTCTGGTTAAACTCAGAACCAGCTGCAGAGTAGGACCTCAATATTTTTTCTTTTATATTTAAAAGTTTGAAATTATTATTGCACATATTCATTTATTCATCAAATATTTATGATCTATTTTAGCTTGAGGTAGGGCTTGATAGTGCTGGGAATGCAAGACTGAATATAACACAAAAAATTCCTGTCCTTCCCATGTGTACATTCTGGTGTCAGGAGAATGACACGTGATAAAAGTGTAAAAATCTATAGCATGTCAAGCAGTGATAAATACTAGGGAAAGAAATCAGGGAAAGTATCTAAGGGGAGGATCTTGGCTGTGGTTTTAAACTTTGGAGTCATCAGTACATAGATGACATTTCAAGCTAGACTTTATGAGACTCTCAAGGGCATGAGTGTAGATGGTAGGTAGAAGAGGTTCAAGGTTGGATCCATGGGTTACTCTATTACTTAGTTCTCAGGGTAATAGGGAGGAAATATCCAAGGACACAGAGAAGTAGAAGGTAGAAATAGAAATAAGGCATCATGTTCCCTTTAGATCTAGGTGTCAGAAGGAAGGTCAAAGGCAGGGAGGAATCATCATATCAAAACTCTTACTTGATCCAGCAAAATGCAGCCTGAACAGGGGCCATGGGTTTAGTAACACAGAGACCATCAGTTGCCTACACAGTTTTGGTAGAATGGAGAAGTGAGAGGTCAAAGAAAGCCTGACTGGTTACAGGGGGAAAAGGAAGAAATAGACAACTAGAAAGAAATGGAGGTATCACATTTCAAGATTTATCTTGTGAAGCAAAGATAGAAATGCACCAACAGCTCTGGAAGGGAAGGTAGTTTAGGGTGAGTAGGGGAGGGGTTGAGAACTTTGTGCTGTGTTTGAATTTACCTTTTTTTAAATAAGAGAAATAATAACTTGTTAGTATCTGAATAGGAAAGATGCATGAGAGAGAGAAAAATTGATAATGTGGAAGAGGCAAGCAAGTCACTGGGGTATACAATGGCTGGACCTTTCTCACAGTGAGTATCTGTTGTAGAGATGTCTGGATTAACTTTAGCCAGGAACACAAGAGAATCCATCTGTGAATCAGGAGCTCCACCAGAGGGAGCAGACAGAGGTTCACAGGTGAATATATAGATGGATGGAAACCTCTGGAAGATCTCTTCTTGTTATTTCTGTGTTCTCAGTGAAATAGGGCTTCAGCTAGGAGTAGATAGTGGGCGTGTGATGTTGGAGGAGAGAAGAGAAGATATGAATGACTATATATTATAATTTTTGGACAGTATTTAGGGCAGTTTCTTAGGTGAAGTTCATGGATCGCATAGTTTATGGTTGGCCTTAAGGGTATCCATGGATGCCCTATGACTGGATGTGTGGTTTTCTCCAAATATGCATTTTTCTGTAAAGGAGTTCCTAGAACTCTTAAGGTTATCTAATGGGTTCATGACCCAGACAAGATTAGGAAAAAAGAAAAACCAAACCAAAACACAGGAAAACCTACTGATGAAAGATTGTAGCCAGGGCGTAGAGTCAGTAGGATTACTGCTCTGTGTCTAGCTCTGAAGGGAAGTCTGACAACCATCTTGCCTGGAATGCTGCCTTCCTTACTTGAAAGAAAAAAACGACCAACTCTCAAATTTTGAAGTCCTGCTACAGAATCATTTAAGGTGATTAGTAGGTTCAAAAGGAGTCCATTCAGCCAGGGGCTGTGGAAATGAAGACCCTATGGAAGAGTTCAAAGGGTGAACAGGGAAGAAGCCTGCAGAGCACTGTGACTTTCTGGTCAAACACCCATTGCCACCGCCATGTCTGACTCCCTAGAACCTCTGCCTGCCTTTGAAGGTGTTAACCAATGGTGAACTGCATTCAAGCAAAACAACCTACATTATTTTAAAATAAATATATATAAAAGAAGAAAAAGCAGCTATTGTTCAAAACTGGAACAAATTTTCCGTTTTCAGAAGATTCTGAAGCATTGAATGATCACATAGTAGTAATCAAACTAGGAAATTGATATATTTGAGGCTTTGAATATATTTTAATGTATTTAATCATGCATTTACCAAAGATGTAAGTAATGTAAACAGAAAAACTATTTGATGCAGAATAATGATCATAGAGATTGGATGAAATTCAAAATCGTGGTGAAGATAAAGTATGTTACATGGAAACTTATCATTTGTAAGATTTCACTTTAGATTATTCCTAAAACAAAATTAAATGAATAAGTAAATAAAAGAACAAAAAATAAAAACCTTAATTGTTCACTTAGTAGTCTCTATATATTAAAAACAAATAATAACTCTACAGTTAATCTTTATTTGACACTGATATATATATACCTCTTATACTTTACTTCAAGGTTGGAGGGGGAAAAAAAAGGGTGTTTAGCCTGATTTTTGCCTTCGGTATTATTAAAAGGCAGGGAAAGGCCTATTCCAGGCAAAGATGTTATTTACCAAGTTAAAGGCTAAAGCCAATTGTCATGTCCAAGTTTTAAAGTCCTTATGAAAACAGCAACTTATAATGGAAATTCTGACCCACTTCAGCTCTGGTAAGGCAATGTGATTCAACAATAATAACAATAATAATAAATCTGGTTTTCCTATATTCAACCTCATACCACATTCTTGCTGTGAGGAAAATCAATTTATATTTCCAGGGAGGAATTCCAAAGTAGAACTGGGTATTTATCATGACTGAACTGAGTTGACAACCTCTTCGCATTCTATTTTAGAGATTTTTCTACATGTTTACATTTGTTATTTTTAAAGTTAATAAATTAGCAAAAAATACTTCATGTTAAAACTGACCTTTCCACTTAGTCCTAAAGTAAGTTACTACCATTCTAATTAAATTAAGGTATGACTGCAATTCGTTTTATTAAATATTCCATTTAAAAATTTTTTTTTCTTTCATAGCAAAGTATGCACTTGCTTTAGTCTTGGCATCTTTCTCTTTAGCTGCCGTCATTCGATTGAAGCATTTACTTTGAAATGCCTGCCAACTATTTTTGCCCAATACCACAATAACAATGCAGTAATGTATGAGTGATTTATCCTAGTAAGTTTACAACTGCTGGGCCTGCATGGAAAGCTCTCTGAAGTTCAAACAGAAGGTTTGTTTTTCTCTCTTAAATTACAAGTAGACTAACAGTGTATTGGGTGCCCTTTGCAGGTGCAAACATCACCAAGTAATTAATTGGTTGCTTTAAGTGATTAAAAAAAAAATTTAAGGTACAAATAATTATATACATGCCCATCAATGGCTACATAGGTAGATACCACCACACATACATACATATGCATGTTAATTGCTTTTCCCCTCATTTTAATATTCTATGGACAGATTTTTTTTTTAAAAAAGGCAATGAAAACATTATTTCTTAGCTTAAGTGTTTAAAGCCCACTTTTATTCACACCATTAATTAATATGAGCATACTTTCTTTGGGTTGCCTAACCATTAGACTTCACTCCAAATAACCAAAATGAAAGCACTTTCAAATTTGTCTCTAGTTTTACTTCTGTGTGTGGCTTTTAAAAAAGATCCACAACAAAGGAAAAAATGCTTGTACGCTGCAGTCACAAAGGCTGAATGCTTATTTAGAAAGGTCACTGTATCCAAAGGACAGATTGCCAGTTCTTTTCAATTTTCCTTCCTTGCCCCTTCTATGGAAACAGAAAGAAACAGGAATCATCATAGGGCAGGCAATAGGTAAGGACCACCCAGGGCGGAGCTCATTTAGTGTCAGTGACCTTCTGTTACACATACAGCAAAGCAGCAAGGAAAAAATCCAGACACAATCCCCACAGACTCTGAAGTATTCTCTACTTCATCTTGCTCTTCAAGAGCTTCAAAGACACTGAAGCAGCTGATTATTTTAAAAACAAAGCAAGACCAAACAGGGTCTGACCCTGCAGAGAGCCTCAGCCAGTGATTTCTGACCTCCCTCCTCCCACTTCACCCACCCTATTTATGGAGAACGATGATCTGTTTTCTTTTCTGAAAGAGCTGTCAAGAAAGTGGTTTCCATGAAACACTCAATCACAAATGGTGGACTCCTAAGAAATAAGAATGTGTGTGCACATTTTTCTCCTCTGTAGTCTAGTATTAAGAGTGGTGAAGCTAATTCTTCTCTGTACAAAGATATTTACATGATGTAGCTCTGGAATAATGTCCTGGACATGAGCAAAGATACCTTCTGTGTTAAATTGAGGTTCACCAAGATGAATGGACAATGGAAAAGTTGCTATGCCTGGAACTGCAAGGGCAGGAGGAGTTTGGTTGAGATATTTGGTAGTGATTTTAATTGTAATAAAGCAGTTAGGGAATTTCAAACACATTTCACATTTTTCAGACCTGCTCGGGGTCCATTCAGCAAAGGAGGAGGCAGGCAAGTGTTTGCAGTTAAATGCCCCGAATGCAGAGCAGAACAAAAAAAGATGGGGCTGGAGCCCAAAGCAGACAGGTGAAATACCAGCACAATTTTAATCAGCATCTTTCTAAGTTGATAAATATGTAATATCAGAGTTCAAGGCAACATGTCTCACTGAGTATGTGCCCTAGGAGTATGTGGTGATGGCTGAGGAGTTTGAGGAAGCCATGAAGGTAGCAATCGTTGTTTGTACCTGTGCAATATGTTTGAATTCTATAGTGACATATGGCTAATGATAAAAAATTGCCCAGAACTAAGTCTGATGTATACTCTTAGTACATATTAATTGTGCCTGATTTTAAAAATCGAAGGATTTAAGATATTGATGTCTGAATTATTCAGCAATTTATTGTCAAGAAAACAGTCATAATTTTAAACTATACATGACTTTCGAAGATAGACAATGAAACCAAAAAGAAATTTCCTTCCTTCCTAGATGTAATTTCCAGTCCCAGACTTCTCTTATACAAAGCTCCAGACAAGAAATATTCAGTGAACTGATTAACTTTTGGGTGAGGGAAAAAATGTAATGAAAACATTTTAAAAACCCATATATGAAAACTTAAAGAGTATGTACTCTTCCAATAGAACAAATCAACAGAGGTAAAATATTTATAAAGTCTCCAAATATTTGGAAATTAAATAACACTCTTCAAAATACTCCTTGTTCAAGGATGAGTGCACAAAGAAATTTTCAAACACATTTCAAACTTACTAATAATAGAAACACAACATATCATATGTAGTTGATGGGACGCAGCAGAGGAAATTCTTATAGGAAAATGTGTAGCTTTAAGTTCCTCTGTAAGAAAAGAGAAAATGTTTTAAAATCAATGAAATCCAAGTTTCTAGTTCAAGAAGCTAAAGAAGAGAAAACTGAATATAAAGAATGTAAAAGGAAAGAAATTATAGCAATCAGAGTTGAAATCAATAAAGTAAAAAAGAGAAAATTAGCAAATTCAAAAGTTGTATCTTTTTAAGCAGTAATAAAGTGGAAAAGTTATTACTTGAAAAAAGGAGAAAATGTAAAACCTCTGTTCATCAGAAAAGGAGAACTCTAACAAAAGTAAAGAAATAAAAATTAAATATTTTAAAGAACTTACTTATGTCAGTCAATAACTTGGACAAAAAATAATTTTTTGAAAAGTAAAATTTACTGAAAAAGAAAATAAAATTCTGAACAGCTATTAAGAATTGAATTAATACATACCATGAAGAAAATTATTTCTTGCTGATAAATTTAAAAAATGAATAAATATTACAACAATCTTGTAAAAAAACTGTCTCAACTCATTACTCTGATACTGAGATGCAGAATAAAATATTTTAATAATAGGAAGAATTCTCCTCATAATTAAAGATGCAAAAATCTTCCATGGAAAATTAACAAATCTGGTGATGCAAGATTATATAAAAAACATAACGCATCCAGACCAACTAGGTATCCTAGAAATTCAAGGTTGAGGCAACGTTGAAAATTGTTCATAGAGTCAAACCAATAGATGCAGAAGGACCATTAGAAAAACTAATACTCATTCATCTTAAAACTTCTCAGAAAACCAGATATTATAGGAAATGCTCTCGAATTGTTAAAGAACATTCATGAAAACCCTACAGCAAACATCACACAGAATGCTAAAGACAAAATGTCTTCCCTTTAAGTGAAGAAAAGCTAATATTTCACTTTCAAATCTAACCAATGCAATAAAATAAGAAAACTAAATATAAAATGTATAAAGAATGATAAAGAAAAACAAAAACTTACATTTCAAAAAACATGTTTTTCTATATTTCCATAAAAAGTCCTAAAAGTCTATACAAAATGCACCAGAATTAAAAAGTGGATTAATAAATGGATATAAAAAACAAAATCAAGAACAAAAACAAGCTAAATTTTTTATAAATCAGCAACGAAAATTAGACAATTAAAAAAAAATTGTTAACAGCTTCAAAACCATGAAGTATTTCATCATAATTTTAACTTAAAATGCATAAAATTTCTCTATAGTGAAATTAGAGAACAACTTTCAACAAAATTAAAGAAGATATAAATAAGTCAATATAATCTATTGATTTGAAATACTGTTGGTAATTTTTCCTGGTTTGTTCTACATCAGTATATCTCTAATTAAAATCTTTGTGGTCTTTTGACTTGATGAAATTTATATGAATGCAAAGGACCTAAAATAGGTAATAACTGTGAGAGATGTTCATTAAAAGGTAAATGTACACACAATATTGTATTCATGCTCCATTCACAGGGAAATATCATTTAGCACAAGTTAGTGATTAATATATCACTGATATGTGTAACATATGGAGGAATCTCAACATTTTCCTGAGTGAAAGAGAAGGAAGAAGACACAGAAGGGTATATTCGTAGGAGTCTACTTTCATGAGTTTTCCCATGTATACAACTTATACAGTTTGGGCAATTAGAACAGTAGGTACTGTAAGCAGAAAGATCATGGAGTTTGGGGTGATGTGACTCTTTGTACAGAAGCTTCTTGTCTTCTTATGGCATTACGTCCTGATAAGATCATAGTAACTTGAATATATCTGAAGTTAAAAATACCCTGAGGTGAAAATGCATTGAATCTATCTAATGGACAGACCATGGCAGCTTAGGAACACAGTTCACGGAAGAGGATTGGTTGCTACCACCTCCACTATTGCAGGGCTGACTGGGTGTTGTGGTCATAGTTGTTGCAGAGTATCTCCAGATGCATACTGATTTCCTGGGAAAAGATCCAAATTCAAAGTTTAAAGTATAATTTTCAATGAATGCACATCACATTGACCATCCTAAAAGTAGAAAAATCATAAAGAGGAACCACAGTAAGTTGGGGACCTTCTGTCTTGGGTAAGGATGTAGTTAAGGGTTGCATCAATTCCAAAACTTACTATACAGTCAAATGGGTGCATTATATTGAATGTAAGTTATTTTTAATGAAGCTAATTATGTGTGTGTGTTCACAAAGCAGATTAAGGGCAGATTCTTATTATTCATTGTATGCCTTTATCAAAGAGGAAATGCAGAAATAAAATCACCAAAAAGACATTTTCAGATATTGCTCTTATTTTGCCAAAAAATAATATTGAGTTACATGTTTATAAATAAAACTGAAATATTAAATTCATTTTTTCTAGAATTTTTATTTTTCCTTCTATGATTTAAAGAAAAAAAATTGTTCTTTAAGTAAGTTCTGTCCTTTTTGTGTGAATAATTTATTTCCTAAAAGTTTAAAAAGTCAAAGAATATATCATAAGTTTAGGTAAAGGGAGCTGGGTTGTGTAGCTTTTCTTTATTACTTCATAATTTTTTTAAATCTGTGCCAGAAAGATGAGTTTTCTTTTTCTTTCTCAGCAAAGCAGATGTTCTAACACCTTTTCTTCCAAGAGCACAGGTCCCTTTATCAAAATAACACATTTCTCTAGGGAAAAATATGCACATTTAAAACCATCCAGTAGCGTTTTTGAGTTTTCTTGAATGTTCAATCGTCTACTGGTTTGCTTTGTTTTTCTTGATTTCTGATCTAAGACTCTCTGACATGTGCTTTGGGTTACCCAGTTGGAGCTCAACACATAGAAAAAAGCACGAGGCATGAGAAACATAATTTGGCTTGCCCTTGAGATGTGCTTTATTTTAAAAAGCAAAATCAGAGAAGACACACTGGAAACTCCACCCTGTACAGAAAGTTTGTACGAGCCAAGAGAAGAGACAGCAACAATGCTTGTGAGACTACCTGTCTCTACCCGTCTCTGTTGCAGTCTTCCTTGGGAGGCTGTGTGAAGCATGTGTCCCGCAGCCCAGGTAGTCACTGGACACTATCATATCATATGTCTGTGGAATGAAACGTGTCAGCCCTGTGTAGACTTTTCTTCTGGTCTGTTTCCTTTCATCATCTCCCTGAGATATACATTTCTCAGTATGTTTCTTCTGCCCCATTCTTAGAGCAAATGTTTAAAACTAGCATTCAGTTCTTATTCTCTTCTTGGCGCAGAAACCCAACACCCTTGCCTTCTCTAATTTTCATCCACTAAACCCCTCTTTAAATCATGCTTCCTTTCACATTGATGCCCATGGGAGAAGATGGCAAACTTAGGAGGAGAGCCAGTGTATTAGCAAATGTCCATTTCCAGTAAGCAACCACAGGCACCTTTGAAAAAGCCTGGGATACTTTGGAATTGTCTGAAAACCCTTGAATCTCTACTTTGCACCATAGGTGATACCATTGTCCCTCTTTGTCTTAATTTTAAATGCCTTCTTAACACTTGGGCAGGTAGAAGAAATATTCTTTGACCCTGAATCACAATTTGGAATATATTATCAGGAACTGCCAATAGGTAGGTGGTGTGCTGGGTAGTTATTAGCTCCAGTTTGACACAGTATGGCAAGGGGAACCCTCTGATGATAATTCATGCATGAAGAACCCTGTAATTTTATCATTGTTTCCATGATAACTCAATTACTTATTCTTTTTTGGTACCCAAGATTGAACCCAAGGGTACTTAATCACTGAACTACTTCCCCAGCCCTTTTTATTTTTTATTTTGAGACAGGGTCTTACTATGTTGCTTACAGCCTTGCTGAGTTGCTGATCGTGGCTTCCTGGAACATGCAATCCTCCTACCTCAGCCTCCTGAGCCACTGATTAAGTTACTCTTAAAAATATACTTGGGTATTGGACTGAAATCAAGTCCAGGGAGAGTGGAGACAGAATCACACTTTAGGACAATATGAGTAGGTTACATTACCTTTTTCAATGAAGCTTTCTTGAATTTTACATGTTTAGATCAACATATAATTATTTCATTGCCTAGTAAAAAAGTGACTTTGTCCAATGTGAGAATTCCACTTTCTTGTAAAAATGAGACTGTTTCAATGCATCATAGAACTAGGGTGAGGCCTAAAGTATATGAACAAGAAAACATTTTATAAACTATAGAGCCCTATTAATGGGCATGACTACTATTATCAACTGAGCAGAAACAAATTTTCACGTTGTGATTGATAGAAGCAGCAAAATTTAGAATAAAACAACAGATTTAGGAAGCAAGGCAGTTTTGACAATTCTGTGACTTGAGATTTTATATTTATTTTTAGCTACAGTATGAATTATAAAGCACTTATCAATTATCAGAGTTCTCTGAACATTACAGAATCAGTTTTATTTTGGGCTTGAGGCACATTATATTGCAATATATTCTATTCTGACAAAGGCAGCAAAAGGTCAATTGCATTTGACTCACATTTAAAAAATAAGAAAATAGTTAATGTTATTTATTTTGGACAAAATGGGAAAATTCAGTTAATGAGATTTTTGTTGTTGTTGTTATGACTCATTTCTTCCAATTTGGTTAAAAGTAAAAATCAAGAAAGTTGAAAACATTTTTTTGTAATGAATGTAACTTCACATCATGACATGTATAATCAGAACTGCTATAATCAGTGAAATTATTTAATTTTTCATTAGTATCATCCAAGAAAATGATAGCTAAATTCTCCCACTCAAATGAGTTATTAGACTCTATGGAGAAGAAATGTAATAGTACCTAATTTCAATTAATTAAAATTTAAATTGTATTATAGTACAATGATTAATATTATAGTTAAAACTGGGAGAAAAGTGTGTTTGAAAAAAGGAGTTACAACTCAGTTAAATTGATTACGATAATGGTTTTATCTGTTTGCCAACCTCAAAACTATTACATTTTTGACCTTCTGTTTCTGGGGTTTATCCAGTGCACTGCAGGACTCTTAGCAGCATCTCTGGTCTTTACTCACTAAATGTCAATATTATCCATCCTCCTACAGTCCTGTCAAAAACTCTGGATCCCTGGTCTCCTAGGGGTGCTGGCAAATTCATGCCTAGTTTAGCACCACTATTTATACTAACCTCCTGAATGCCAAAGACTATATAGAATTTTTAAGGAATAAATATGTTAAATATTCTAGAGTAAAATTAAATTTGAAAACTCTGAACTCATAAAACAAATGCATTCACATGACATTCTTATGTTATAAAACATATTCACTAGCATCCCTACTATAATTTAAATGATTAAAAATAAATGCACTGTAGATACAGTGTCTGGTACTGAACTATGCCTGCCTTGCCACTAAAACTGTTTTGTCTTACCATGGGGGTCTTGCTCTACTGCCCAATCTGACCTCCAACTCCCAAGCTGAAGGGATTCTTCCACCTCAGTCTCCTGGGTAGCTGAAATTTCAGGCACGCTCTACTGCAACCAGCTAGATCTGCTTATTAAACAAAACAAAAGAGTAAAACAAACAAGCAAACAGTTGATTTTGAACAACAGTCAGCATGAAAAAAATGATCCCTGGAAAACAAAAATAAGGGAGGGAAATCCAAGATCATCCCAAAATTGCAATGCAAAAAGTAAAACCCAAGGAGAGCCCAATGGTGTTGATGAGCTAAGGACACAGAGATTATAATTCAGAAAGGCTGAGACAGCTTGAATGTGTCAGACAAAGAACTGGCTGGTAGGGAGCTAGAAGCATAAAGTGCTCTAGAAAGATGACTAAGGTATTTTTTTGAGCACCTCTCTACACTTACCTCTAGGTGGGGCTCATTAGGCCAATCAAGGAACAAATACTGAGAAGCCAAACAGTGAAAAACAATGGAGTATGCAGAACTATGGGAATGTTCTAGATCCCATAGCCAGATTGGAAATAATTAATTGAAGAGTTGAAACTTCAGTAAAACCTAGGGATACAGCACAAAGAAAGAGTAAACAATCCCTACAGTTTACACAGCCTTTACTAAATATGTAAAAAATAAAAACAAGCAACAAGAGCAACAAGTTGATCCAAAATTATATTAACAACAAAATCCAGAAATTCAACATTGTAATATTTAAAAAGGCCCAGCATGTAAGGACAAATTAGTAGGCATATAAAGTAGCAGAAAAATATGACCCTTAACTAGTAGAAATAGCAGTAAATAGAAATAGACCTTGATATGACAGAGAAAAAGGGGATTCTAAATTATTACATATGTGAACATGGAAATAAAGAATAAAATGAACAAAATTAGATGATAAATGTGAGCTATATAAAGAACTAAGTAGAAATTCTAGAGCAGAAAAAAATAGTACCCAAATGAAAAATACATGGTATATACTAAATAGACACTTAGCAATACATTAGACACTACAAAATAAAACAATAATCAGTTCAAAGACAATATATTCAGAATTATCCAAACTGAAGAACAGAGAGAAAGAAAACTTTAAAAAATGGACAAACTTCCTGATTAATAACAGTAACAATCAGTCAAATGTGTAAACTGGCTGCAGTGGCCCACATCTAAAATCCCAGCTACCTGGGAAACTGAGGCAGGAGAATCAAATTTGAGGACAGCATGGGTAACATAATGAGATCCTGTCTCAAAGTTAAAAAGTCTGGGCATGTAGCTCGGTAGATTGCTTATCTATCATGTGCAAGGTTCTGAGTTCAATTCCCAGGACTAGACAAAAAGAAAAAGAAAAGTGAGTACATGTGTATGTGTAAAAAGGAAACCAGACCAAAACAGATGAAGAAACAGGGATCAAGCAGGTTCGAAATTGGATGAAAATATAATTCTACAGAATCTAGAATTTCAGTAAATGTCAAGCAGGGACATAAACAAAAGTATACCAAGACATCACATCCAAAACACTGAAAGTAATAATAAAAAGAATACTGAAATAGCAGTTCACTTGCATCATCAAGATGCATACAAGATAGAAGAATTACACAAACATTTAATCTAAAAATAAAATTAGCAAAAGACCCTGTTAACCAATAAATCAAACCATAATGAAATTATTACAAAACAGAAAAAAATTTCAGATGAATGAAATATCAGTGACTTTGTCAACCAGAGAAATAAACCATAAAAAATGTTAAAAAGTTTCTTCAGGCTTAGGGAAAATGATTGCAATTAGACCTCAACTACACAAGGGGATGGAGAGAAACAGAAGAGTATATATGTGGGAAAGTAAGGCAGGTTTTTGTTTTTCTGTTTTTTAAAATTTATGGAAGTCAAGTATGTAATGATAGTGTAAAATCCAGACTGCCTGAATCAATCTCTCTGGGTTGGGGACTGAAAATTTATAATTTTAACAAGTTCTCAAGTGATGCTCTGTTGCCTGCCTGGGAATGATTCTTTGAGAACTATAACTGAATTATAATTCAATGTTATCCTAATACAAATATCAGATGGATTTTTGTAAAAGAAATTAAGGAGTGGACAAACTAAATTCCAAAGTATTTATGAAAATTCAAGGAATATAGAACAGTTGAAACAATCTTGAAAAAAATAACAAAATGAAGGACTTAACACTACTTGATTTCAAAAGTATTATGTATTTACAATAATCAGGATATAACGGTATTTGCGTAAGCATCCGTGTTGGGAGAAATTCTAGTTCTTGGCTCACAGCAGTTAATGTCTCAAAGTGTGTAAACTTGCAGAGAGGAGCATTCTGCTCTGACCACTTAGGAAAGTAAACAACTACTCCCAAATTGACCTAGTGTTACCAAGGGAACCTGTATAGGGGCCTGGTGGACTGATCTCCCATGGCACATTGTGATTGGGCAAAAAGTTTATAAAATGTATGGTTTTTCCTTCAATAAACGAGTTTGCAGGTTGCCCGCCACAAGCCTGCTTTTACCTAACTCCCGGGGTCTGTGTTCTGACTCCACGGCTCTTACCTGTGCCTGAGCTAGCCTGGCACCCCCTACACATCAGCATGCAAATAAATGGTATGAAAATTATACTCCATAAATAGACCAGCGTGCCCTGCACAGTGGTGCATGCCTGTAATCACAACAGCTCAGAAGGCTGAAGCACCAGGATTGGGAGTTCAAAGCCAGCCTCGGCAAAAGCGAGGTGCTAAGCAACTCGTTGAGACCCTGACTCTAAATAAAATACAAAATAAGGCTGGGGTTGTGACTCAGTGGTTTAGTGCCCCAAAATTCAATCCCTATTTACCTCTGCCTCCCCACAAAAAAAGAAACACACCAGTGTATGCCTGGTTGATTCATTCGTAACCTATTTTGTCCATGTAATTCAACTGGGAAAAGGATAGACTTTTCAACAAATGCTGAAACAATTGTATGTATACCTAGTAAAAAATATGGATCTTAATCCTTACACCACACCACAAATTTAAATAAGCTAAAAAAAGTCACAGGCCTAAAGATTAAAGAAAATAATGTAAAAAAGGAAAATATAAATGATTTGGGATAAGCAAAGATTTCTCAGAGATGGCACCAAAAGCAAAAACTACAAAAGAAAAATATATCGATAAAATAGATTTCTTCAAAATTAAAAGCATTTACTCCTCAAAAGACACAGTGAAGAAAATAAAAAGGCAAAACTATAGCATGGAGAAGATTTCAATTCAAATATTTTCAGAGTCTCAACTCAAATATTTGGCAAATTGCTTCTATCTATAACAAATAAATAACATGTTAATAATAAGAAAAATTACTCATTTTTTTTTAAAAAGGCAAGACAAAAGCTTGAAAAAACCCTACCTACCTGAAAGACATGATATAGCACTACTTCTTAAGTAGAGTAAGTCAAATTTGAAAGCCTGACAATAGCAAGTTTTGATGAGGATATAGATAATTCCCCCACGCACTTCCAGTGGCAATGTAAATGTGGCAACTACTTTCAACTACTTTTTGAGAATACTTTTTTAAAACTAAATTTACACTCACACTATGATCCAATACTTTCATGCCTAGGTGGAAAATAATAATGAAGAGAAATAATGTCATACAGACACAAAGGACTTTTATATGAGTGTTCACTGTAAATAATTATCCCCAACTGAAAAGAAGCAATCTGGAAACAAGTCAAATGTCCATGGACTGGAGAATAAAGAAATGTGTTATATGAGTACAACAGAATACAGTTCAACAATTAAGACTTAACTTGCTTACACATTTAACATCAAGGATGTTAAAAATAAGCTCAGCAAAAAGACCCACAGAAAAATGTCATACATCCTATGTGATTCTGTTTATAGGAAATTCAAGGAAAACTTTTAATTTACTGTAGTAGAAAACAGTTTAATTGTTGCCCAAGGTCAGGGTTGGGTGAGGAATTGACAAAAATACACAAAAAATCTTTTAGCAATGATGGAAGTGTTTCAGCTCTTGCCTGGGGTGATGTATACATTTTTCATGTATATGTGTCTATATGATTTTCAAAGTTCATCAATTAGTACATTATTGTATATGTTATGCTTACATATAAGTGATTTTAAAAGATCTTATACAATGGAATATTTAGGAACACTTATTATATAAGACATAAATACTATAGCTTTACTTTTTTATACACTTTATCTTATAGGAAACGTTTACCAATTATTAGTTATAACACTACATATTGAAGAAATGTGTTTAATTTCTAATAGAATAGAGTTTGATCTCTATAATCCATAATATAAACTATAAGTTGTGGATATTTGTGAAAATATGGTCTGATAAGCAATATATAGATGAAATAATATGTGTATGTGTGTAAAATGAGGTACAATTCAAATTTCTTATAGTTGCAAGGATATTAGTATTCTTATTATGTGAGTACAAAATGCTACTCAACCCAAATTTTGTTAAGTGTTGAACTCCATCAAACCACCCAAAGACAATGACTTCCCTGTGACAAAAATTTTATTATGTCTAATATTTTTTGCATCAAGAATGCAATTTTCATCAAAAATTGTAATTCCAAAGACAAAAAAAAAATGAAGAAAGAACTAAATTGTTCTTTGTCACTAGGATGCTGTTGAGTTTACTTTTTCCCTTGGTTAAATGAAAATAGTTGATAGATTTTGATTTCATTATAGTCCTCTAATTCTACAGTAAATAATTAATCTTTTCTGGTGAAATGTAGTCATGTTTAATAATTCTGTCATTGTCTTTCACTATAGCTCTGATTTTAAGACCTTTTGATCCTTAGATTAGGCCTTAGCAAATTTCCTTCGGATGTGCAGACAGACATCTTCCATCAGAGGCAGGATTAGCCAGGGTGAGCAATCTTTCAGAGACAGAGACTCCAGATTTCTATTTTCTGCATCAATCATTTTTCTGCGGACTATAAGAAGATGTAATATATGCACTATGGTGAGTTCTCTGATTTATGATTTCTTTAAAACCTAAAAGGGTTTGGAAAGAAGCTGTGAAAACATTTTCTTAAGACCTGAAATCTAAAACAAAACTCCCGAATTTAGAAGGAAGTAGAAATATTCAGTGAGAGATGAAAAGGGGAGACAGGGAAGATATACTGAGAAATAGTATCTTTCATTAAGAAATCCTGGGCAGGTCTTGCTTTAATGGGGCCTTTTGTACCTCACAGAATTCTCTAAAATGGGTTTTGAGAGGAGCACAGTTAAGACAATCTAAGTTCTACAGGGTAGTGTGAGTTCCCTTTGCAGTCTAATCAGTTCTTCAAATTATCAGTAATTTAAGTCTTGTGCATAAAATCTTTCACAGCTCTTACCTCGGGTCAGGAGTAGGGTGACATATATTTTAAGCTATTCTGAGGTGACAAGGGAAGTTTTAAAAGGTTCAATATCTATGTGATACCTAGCATTCCTACTTTTTAGGTAGTATGGTAACAGTGTATGTGCATAGTATGCATACACAAATATGCACCCATGCATACATACTTGTGCATACACATACACAAGGTGGTTTGCCAGAAAAGAATGGGCAGCCCAGAGGCAAGCTCAATGAGGAGAGCTAGTAGGACTTCTGCATTCAGTGGCACTTCCAGGTTTCATAGGCAACAAACAACTCTAACTATGGCAATCAAGGTGGAAAGCAAGCATACAGGAGCAGATGCCATTTCCTCCTTGAGCTGAAGAGCTACACATGAGCCAGGCAACTAGAAATCTTAAGCCTGTCTCAATAAAGCATGTTCAATAAAGACATAGGAAGGTCACAGGAAGGATCCTCATCATTAAAAACTCTTTCCAAGATTTAGACTAGATCAATATTATACAACATGCATCTACTTGAGTGATGGGGAAAGCAGAGTAGGAAAGTGTGTGTGGAGGACAAAGAGAACATTCTGGAATGGTAGGATAATTACCTGGTAGACATGGTGGTCCTCTTTAGCCTGAATCACCAGTTTTTGCTATTAACTCATTTCCTTTAGCCTGTTTAAATGTTCCTGTAAACCTGTTTTGTCTTCTGGACATAAATTCATTAGCTTCTCCCATTTAGTTAAATGAATGCACATATGCATGAAGGCATACTTAAATATATAGGAAAATTCTAAAGGCCCTCAAATCAATCTGTCTTTACTTTTTCACCTTCTATTTCTCATTCCCCATTTTCTCTTTCCTTTGCATACAAATTTTATTCCAACTTCTTCCAAAGCAAAATATTTATTCTACAAAAATAGTGTTTATATACAACTCCAGGTACTCAGAAAAATCAAGTCTATTCCATGAAAAGCCACTGCATTAGTAGAGTCATGTGCAGCTTTGCATAGAATACAGTGTTATTATAGTACTAGGGATGACTTGTCTAAGAAAAAACTTCAAATCCATAAAAAAGAGTAGAGTTTGTATCTTGATTTGAATAAGTCAATTTAAAAATATCAATTGCATGTAGAGTCCGTAATAACTAATATTTTGTTAGCTGTTATGATGGCATGGAAATTGCATGAACAAAATGTAAGTGACCTTGTCAAAACCCTTGCAGGTAAATAAAATGTTATTTGTAATACTTTGGTAAAGACTGTTTAGGGACATGCCTGAAAATAATATTGGAAAAAGATGAATTTTGATGATAATAGAGGATAATTGATGCATCCTAGTAATGGAGATGTGAGAATTCACTAATACTTGAAAATTTCCATGATCAAAACAAAACAAAAATTAAAAAGTCAAAAAAGAAATATAAATTATTTTATCTGCATATATAAAATATAATTAAAACTTTACATATTAACAACAATGAATAGATAAATTCCTACCTGGCAGTCAGTAGTGAGTCCTAAAAAGAATGCAAAGTGCCTGTTTGTATAAGAAAGTCATTTACTGTACATTCTCCAATCCATCATATATACATTAAAAATAGAGACCAGAACAATTAAAATTCTAATGTGATTTTTCTTGAGTTTTGGCATTTGATTCAGTTTCAAAATAATGTTACTGTATTAAGTAAAATACATTTCAAATGAATTTAGATTATACATGATATTTTTTATATGTATGTGTGTGTTGCTGTCATTAAGTCTACATGTAAA